>NC_136493.1:95399122-95469122 GCF_053919585.1 Euprymna scolopes
TTGTTTTACAATAGACCGAGGTACGAAAAAGTTGTAAAGTGGTTACTCTTTTACCTATCTGGATAAATTTGTGGTATTTTAACTGATTTTAGAGTGTGTTTTACGTGTGAAATTACAATTGTGCTGAGCGCGTAAGTTAAAACGGAAACAAACATGGCGCCGTGATGATGCTCTTGCCTCTTGAATCCCGAGAATCGGCCAAAAACTTAAAAAAAAAAAAAAAATACATACTGACAGAAATACAGCTTAGAAATAACTACAATGGCATTTATTTCTGTCAGTATTTAAACATTTTTCTAATTTTTGACGGATTTTCGCGAAACTAAATGCAAGAGCAGCAATCAGCATGGCGCCATATTTTTTTTCGTTTTAACTTACGCGCTCAGCACAACTTGTGTTTCAAGCAAAAAACACACTTTCAAACTAGTTAAAATGCCAAAAACTTATCCAGGTAGGTAGGAGAGTGAGTTAGCTTTGGTAACATTAATTTATGATATATTTGTTTCTTTCCCACTTTTTTTTTTTTTTACCTCGGTCTATAAACCCAATATTAAATCATTAAATAAATTTCTGAACATTTCATTAAATACTGGATAATTCTTCTTCGGTGATTATGAAAATGAACAGATTCTCTTGGTCTTGATAATAGAGACCCCCCCCCCGTGCCAGAGGTTAACGCCCCCTGAGCGCTGGCACTGCAGACGGAAATAGTAGTAGTACCTATATATATATATATATATATATATATATATATATATATATATATATATATATATATATATATATGTCGGTTCACGTTGCACTTGAACTTCTTCATGTCAGTACAGTTGGGGAAGCAGGGACCCGGCAGGGAATTCCAAAGTCTAGCTGTCCTGGAGAAGAAACTACTGGAGTAGAAGGCTCTCTTACATCTAGGCATCTCTACTGTGAAGGGGTGGGATTTAGCTGCTTGTCGGAGGGTATTTACGTCGAGGGGGCACAAGTGCTTGCAGTTCGTCAGAACATTCACCATTAAAGTACTTGTAGAAAAAGCAGAGGGATGCAACATTTCATCGGTGGGACAGAGGCTGAAGCTTAGATGACAGTTCAGGTCCTATCAGGTTGGCGACTCTCTTTTGAACCTTGTCTAAGAGCGAGAGACTAGTGGTAGATGCAGTGATCACCAGCCCAAATATGACAACAATACTCCATACATGGGCGAATGATGGCCTTATAGAGGTATAGGATACTTTCGGGCGTTAGTATCTTTCTAGCACGGTTTTATTTTCTTGAGTTAAAATGAATGTTTCACTTTATTTAGAAGCACAAATCAACCACAATACTTGACTTTTCATTTTTCTTTAAATCTTGATTCAAGCTATAAATTACTTTTTAGTCGATATTTCAAAGTTTTCACGATGCAGTCGACAAGTCGGCCATATTAATCGATGTAAATAGCTGAGCTAGCTGAAAAGAGAATTAATAATTATTAGATATTTACGGAAAGAAATGATCGACATATTTATGAAAATGAGGATGTTTTATTTGTAATAATGGTGACACATTTTCAACTTTTAATGTATACCACCTGCTTATTTTTTGTTTTGTTTTTTAAGCGAAAAAAGAGGAATACAATTTCGTAGATCGTAGACTTTTATTTGCAACTTTTAAAGTTAAAAATATCTTAAATGTGCAATGATTACTATTACAGGCACAAGCTAATTTGAAGGAAATACCGTTACGAAATAAGTACCAAAAAAAAAAAAAAAGGTGGTTGTTAACATACAGTCGACAGATCGATGAAAAAAAATGTTGTTTCAAGCAAAAACTATATTACGTACTTTATTGTCATGCCGAAAATAGTAATATGCCCCAAAATTACGGAAAATCATCAATTACAATTTTTTTCTAGTTAAAAGTAATTTTTTACGGAAAATTGGCTAAAATCGCATTTTTCTTAGACATTATACTAGAGTAGGCAGTAGGGAGCTACAGGAAACATAACTCCGAAAAGAATACTTCCCGGCCCTGGTCCTTCGGGGGCCTGGGCAACAAGTGTCAAGCAAAGACCATATGTGGAGGCAACCCCACATATAAGACCTTGGTCAATATAGGGGCAACCCTTCATACCAATTGTCACTATCCAGCTCCCCTACTCCCCGGGGAGTTGGTCCCCATTTCCCCTTCACTCCTCACTTTAAAAATCGGCATTGTGCCTAATTTGCTCGGTGGGGGAGCAAATAGGGTTTGTATTACTGTACACATAGATTCGAAAAAGTTGTCACAAAACAAATATATAACAAATAAATGTTATCAAAGGCAAGATAAGTTACTTTTCTACCAAACTGGATATAATTTTCGTGTTTTTATTCAATGTAACATGTTTATTCAGCTCGAAAAGCATACAGTGTTTACCGATGTAATGGAAAATTCAAAATGGCGTCCGACTGTCTTTAACATGGTAAGTTTGGGAAAAGCTGTTATAAATAATAAACTAGACAAAATACTTTTAGAAATTCGCTCAATATATGTTACCGTGACATAGCTTGACATATATTCGGTGTATTTTTAATACTATTTTGTCTAGTTTATTATTTATAACAGCTTTTCCCAAACTTACTGTGTTAAAGAGAGAGTCGGGCGCCATTTTGAATTTTCCAATACATCGGTAAACACTGCATGTTTTTCGAGCTGAATAAACATGTTACATTGAATAAAAACACAAAACATATATCCAATTTGGTAGAAAAATAACTTATCTTGCCTTTGATAACATTTATTTGTTATATATTTGTTTTTTGACAACTTTTTCGAATCTATGTGTACAGTAATACAAACCCAGCAAATAAACACCCCTCCGAAAAGAATATCTTAGATTACCTTTGTCATGGCTGCAACATAACGATAGACATTTTTTTTTTTTTTACTAAAATCGAAATAACAGTTGCTCTACTCGGGATTTTTGGATATATTACTATTTTCGACATTACAACTGAGTATTGTTTTTGCTTAAAGCAATATATTTAAAAAAATCTATTTGTCGATTATAGCTTACCAAGCACAGTTTTTATTTTCTTTACCTAATCATTTGTGATCTATTTGCGTTAAAAATTCATATAAGTTATACTTCTTAAAAGTTTTGTTAATATCAGATTTGAGGGAACTAGCCATATTTGTTTAGTAAGTAACGTAAACAAAAGTGTCTACATTCCTCAGATTCGATACTTACGAAACTTTAAAGGCCCGTAACCTTTATAAAATATTTAATTGTTAACACAAATAGGTCACCCAACTGTATTTCCTTAAACATAATTTACGTCGGCATCAGTAATGGTTACCCTGAAATTGATTGCGAGGTTTGGTTTCCATTAGGGATGAACAAAGGTTATTAGGTGCTTGTTTAAGAATTACACACACACACACACACACACACACACACACACACACACACACACACACACACACACACACACACACACACACACCCAAAAAATACAAACAAATATAAATACCTACGCGTCAAGGAATGAAGATGCCATATTCCAAAAAGCACGTATATTGATCAGATAGTTTTTTTTTTTTTTTTTTTTTTTAACTAGGATATTAAAATTTTCTGAGGAAGCGAGATGGGAGCCGGGCGGGAACGACCAAATTGTTTTAGAATATGTTAACATTCAAGGGCGACAATTCAATTCGACTACCGAAATTTTGTTTGCATTCAAAATAATCACACCCTTTTCAATCACTAAAAATCAATTTTGGTATTTTTCTCAATTAAAAAATATTTGATCAATTTACGTGATTTTTGGAATATAATATCTTCGTTCCGTAACAAGTACGGACATCATAAAGATCTTTCTATATTTTTTGTATTTTTTGAATTCCAAATAAGCACCGGTTATTGCTTTGTTTATCTGTCAAAAATAAATAAATAAATAAATAAATAAATAAATAAATAAAGATAAAAAATAAATAAATAAAATGTTGAATTTTTCAACGTACTTCCAAAATATTAATTGAACCAATTTTATAGTTAAGCTATTAAAACTAAAACATAAGTATAAGGTAATATTTTTGGCAGAGTAAAAACAGTAAAAAAAAAAAAAAATAACTTTGTTCCTGAAATTAAATAATGAAGAAATATTTTTTTATCAACATTTCAGTCGAATTTAAAAAAGCGACGCAGCAGCATAAGTAAATTGAAGACGTTTTTATTTATTTATTTACTATAAACCTATACATTATAGTCGTTTAATGATTTATTATGCTGTGATTTTTAAACACACACACACACACACACACACACACACACACACACACACTCACTAACTAACACGCACAAGACCTATAAACAACACGCACGTTTCCAAGTAAACGTGAATTGTCACAACACGAACTCCGCCATTATTATTAGGTCAGCCTAATTTTTGTTCTCAAAAAAGTTTTGACCAACTCTTTATATCCAACGTAACTTTTGCATTTTGACGAATAGAATTAAAATTCAGATCAGACTTTTGTTTACAAATACACGCACTCAAAACACACAAGATTAAAAACGTTTTAAATAAATACATAATTTGTTATATTTATATTAATAAAACTGTGTTATTGCCACTTGTCGTGTGTGTGTGTGTGTGTGTGTGTGTGCGTGCGCGTGTGCGTGTGTTCCGGTGTGTTTCGTTTCTATGGGGCTTACATACGAGTATAATTTATTTAATGTCAATCGGTTGGTTGGTTGGTTGGTTGGTTGGTTGCTTTTGTTTTACGGCATATCAACAATTTTCGGGTTATTTAATGCCGAATCCAAAGATTTTGAAGAAAAGTTTTTTAATAGAATATATTTGTCGTTTTCAAGTCGGTTTCTATTTAACCCATAGTTGGAACCCCAACAGGTACTACCACTCTGGGTCAGAGTGGACCTGGGAGCAATGGTAATTAAAGGGTGACTCCACACTCCCCAAAGCCCACAAGCTAGGGCCTCACCACTGGATACAGTTTAAGGTCATATCCAGGACCCCCATTGAGGGACTTTTACCCTCTGCAGGGGGGGGGGCAGTCGGTGTATTCTAATGCCCACCGACAGGGCCGTTAATGTCGATCGTATTTATTATTAACTGAATTCAGATATAATGTAACATTACATACCAAAAGAAACATTTTAAAAAGGCAAACATGTTTTACTATAGACAAAAAAAAAAATAAAAAATAAAAATAAAAATAAAGGAACAAATACATAACAAATAATTGTTACCAAAGGCAAGATAAGTTACTCTTCTATCTACAAGTGTAAGTTTTTTTTAGTGTTTTACTTATTTTAAAATGAAAGAAAATACTAATAGAGTCTCCCCATATAAGCCATCTTGTTCTCGATTTAAGTTAGCAACTACTTGTGTTTCAAAGTAAAAGAACCCCTTTAAAATAAGTTTAAATACAAAAAAGAATTAACGAGCTAGGTAGAATAGTAGCTTTTCTTACCTTTGGTAACAGTTATTTGTGTATATATATATATATATATATATATATATATATATATATATATATATATATATATATATATATATATATATGTATATATATATATATATGTATATATATATATATATATATATATATATATATATATATATTATGCTATTTTTTTTGCATCCTAAAAATCCTATTCGACAAAAACTTAATTACAAAATTGAATTTAAAGTATATGTCGATATTTTGTAAAGAAGTCAGCCATTTTAATTTTATGTTAATAGTAGAAAAAGAATGCGTTATTTCATGACTCTTGGAAACTTGCGGTGGGGCATTAGAATACACCGAGTGCCCCCCTGCAGAGGGTAAAAGTCCCTCAATGGGGGTCCTGGATATGACCTTAAACTATATCCAGTGGTGAGGCCCCAGCTTGTGGGCTTTGGGGATTGTGGAACCACCCTTTAATTACCATTGCTCCCAGGTCCACTCTGACCCAAAGTGGTAGTACCTGTTGGGGTTCCAACTATGGGTTAAATAGAAACCGACTTGAAAACGACAAATATATTCTATTAAAAAACTTTTCTTCAAAATCTTTGGATTCGGCATTAAATAACCCGAAAAGGGTTGATATGCCGTAAAACAAAAACAACCAACCAACCACTCTTGGAAACTTGAAAGGATTCAGAAGCCTTAGACTGTCGAACAAGATATCATTTAAGGTTTTAAAACTCTTAGCATATTCTCGTTAAATGACTGAAAGTTTTAAGGGTTAATTACACCTAATAATAAGGTAGACTTTATAAAAACAACAGTACCCTAAAGACATGCTTGATTATAGATTTATAACAATTTGTTTCGAATAATACTTTAATGACCAAACGATGGCGTATTAATAACATTTAAATTGTAAAATCGTATTTAAAAATAAAAAAAAGGGGGGAAAATAACAAAAAAATATATATAAATATATGAACGGCCTTTCATTTTTGATTATAGACATCAAAATGAAAAGTTGGTGAGAAAAAGCAAAACAACAAAAAGTATATAATAAATAAATGCTACCAAAGGCAAGATACGTTACTCGTCTACCTAGGTAGATAAGTTTCTTTTGTGTGTGTGTGTGTGTGTGTGTGTGTGTGTGTTAACATATTTTAAAACGTTTATTCAGTTCGAAAAACAAGTAGTATCGAGTGTTACATAAGAACGAGAAAAATGGCGGACATGAGAGGGTAGTCATGATAATCGCTCAAAAATAAACAAAAAAATAAACAAAAGTCTGATAAAAAAACAAAAAAAAACACCTAAATAATAATAATAATAATAATAATAATAATAATAATAATAATAATAATAATAATAATAAATCACGGTTAACATTTACTTGTTTTGTGACTGTTTTTTTTTTTTGTTGTTGTTGTATAAATACCCAAAACGTCATTATTTATAAAAAAAAAAAGGGAAATAAAATGGAAGTAAAAGAACGCCCGGGCAACGCCGAGTTGGTAAAGTTAGTTATATACTGTATTTGTCAAATCTAAGTATTTTACACGCCTACCCAAAGCATAGCAACCCTCCCCTTCTCGACCTTCACCAGCAGCATTGCCACTTCTCGAATAATCTGCATAGTTGTCAAATTTATTTTTATCTATGTTTTTGAGATGGCCATGAAAATAAATTGCGTCGTAAAAAATGAAACCTTTGTTTAACGCCGTTTTTTTAATCAATGAATATACAATATACTTTAGATTAAATGAAAAGAGAAGATACGGTCTTTACAGGTGTCCGTTTCAAAGTTTAACGACGATCTATCTATCTATCTATCTATCTATCTATCTATCTATCTATCTATCTATCTATCTAACTAGTTAGATAGCTAGTTAGCTAGCTAAATATTCGAGACTATTCTTACCAAAAATGATATATCTATTCTCGGTCATCAAAGTCAACAGAGTAGACCATTCGCCATTCCTGTAATAATCTGATGTACTGCTGATTCTGTGCAGTTCTAGGAGGCCCACCATCCCAGACTTTGTTTTCTCTCTTTGAGAAGAGGTTAGTTTATTGCTAATCATCTGAGGTGCCCTTACCGGGGAACACCGACGGCTACCCAGATACTTTTTGCAGGCCAGAGTGCCCCTTTCTTGGGGCGCTTATTCTCAATCACACTTTCCAAGTTTGGTGTTACAGTTCTTGCAGTAGGAGATAACTAAATACCCTATCTATCTATCTATCTATCTATCTATCTATCTATCTATCTATTGCTGTCTTATGAATAAAACCTATCCTACCCGTATCTTTGAGTGTGTTTCTCGCCTCTATGCAACTTTGGTAAATACATAACTAATTATTTTTCATTTATTTTCTATTAATTTATATTTATTGAAAGCAAAAATAAAATAAAAGAGAACTAGAACAATCTAAAAAAAACTATTTAAAAAATAGCCAGAATGCAAAGCTTTTCGTAAGAAAAAAAAAACGAATGGAGCACTATTCGGTGCTAATAAAGTTTATACGTAAACAGCAAACACTGTTAGCTGCTGAGCATCATAAGATTTCTCTGATGTTTCTTGTAACTCAACTGTAATAAGAGTAGTCTCGTTTTAATGTAGGTCACAGCGCTCTCTCGGTGGTGGTGGTCTCCAGGCTTGAAGCGGTTCGCCACCAAAGTCTAGACCATTGTTGAAGTGATTTCGTTCGGGTTGAATGAAATATGGTACAACCTTTGTTGAGTTCCAGGGAATCTACCCTCCCAAGTTTTGTCTTGTTGTTCTTTAAGAAGGTGTTAAGTTTATTGTCATTCTCCCGAGGCACCTCTACCATAAATACCGATGGCACTGCCAAGGCATATTTTGCAGGCCAGAGTACTCTTTCTGTAGGGAGATAGCTTTCAAAATCCCATTTTCCTGACCTTGCGTTACATCTTTCCGCTTATGTGAGAGATATAACCATGTGGTATTACAGCAGATCGGTGTCTGTAAATGACAGAGACACACGCAAACATAAATGTGTTTTTATATTGTCACACACACACACACACACACACACACACACACACACACACACACACACACACACACACACACACACACACACACACACACACACACGCACGCACGCACGCACACACACACACACACACGCACACACACATATATATATTAGTCCTCGCGCAAAACAGCAGGATACAAAATGTTTTAAATAATAATAATAATAATAATAATAATAATAATAATAATAATAATAATAATAATAATAATAATAACAAAGACTTTCGCTGGCGAGGACTACTATTGACCGTAACCAGTTACAGTCCTTTTGAAATTTTCATCTGTTTTTCTCGTTATGTACTGAATATTTGTTAACGAAACCTATATGAAATATATTCCTTATTAAATTTTAAAGATTTTCTATTCTGAAAGAAGTTTAAAAAAATGTAATCGAAAAAAAAAAAAAAAACGAAACTTTTTGGGTCTCGGAATCGGAAAAAATGTGACTATTTTCCGATGCCAAAAACGATTCCTTTATTATCCTTTTTTTAAATCGATTTTGATTAAAACAAACTCTTCTACTGGTGGTTGCAATAACGCAATAATAATACCTGTTTATTGATTTTACACTAAAGCTAAAATCATCATTGATTTTACACTAAAGCTAAAATCATCATTACCCACAAGTGTGTTTATACGTTTGAGAAACTAAATGCACATTTAATATTTTTTTACGGTAATCCGGAGGCACTACTGCATGTCAGTGACATGAGGCGAATGTATGTATTTTAGTTTAAAAAAACACCGATAGATGTTGCGTGTCAGCTAAAAAACAGGGGTCGATAACTCTTCCTTTTCTAAAAATCCGTGCAAACTAAAATTATATTTGAATACATTTTTATACAGTCCTTGTGCACAAAAAATAATAATAAATAATAACCAAACAAATTATTCTTAAACCTCTATGAATGTTTAATGTTTTTTAAATTATATTTTGCTACATTTCTATACAATCTCACCGTAAAAAACAACAAAAAATTCTAAAAACATTTAATGAATGTTTCACTCAGGGTTTTATCGTATTTAATATTTTATTTTGAGTTATGAATAACTCATTGAAAAGAAATGATATCAATATATAAATATTATGTATATTGATACATTTTTTTTTTTAATACTATAAATGTTTCGATTTTCATATTTTTGTGCTATTTATTTCGTTATTATTACTTTGCGTCATCGTAAACACTTGTTTATGTTCTAGGTTGTTCACATAATGGCCGCTAGACGTCATTTCTCTTTCGAAGAACAGACGTCGATAACTCGTCCCTGTTGCTAATATGTTGCTGTCCTGCAGAAGTGCCACCGGGGAAAGATAACAATTTTTTAGTTAAATATTTAGAGATTTATAAAGAATCGGAATCGGGAAAAATATTGGAATCGTCCCATCACTAATATATTTGGAACAGCAACATATTTGTAGGTCACTCGAGAGAATAGATCCTAATTGTAGCGGGAGTATACTTTTGTGGTTTTAACCTTCTTTTTAGTTAATATAGTAATCGCCAATTTAAGGGCTTCAAACTCTCTTTCAGCTTTTGCACGGCCACTACGTGACAGTCTAATTGGCCATATTTTAATGTATTAATAATGGATAAAAATGACCGGAACTTTGATTACTTCGTGACTTGTGTACCCTGCAAGCATGCCTGTGTGTGTACGTGTGTTCGTGTGTCCACAATAAAGGCAGATGCTCGGCTGACGGCGTTCATTCCTTCTCACCCTCCCCCAACGCTGGTGGTAGTCGTAGTGGGAGGGGGGGGAGCGGACTCGCGGTAGCTAATCTCGTTCATACCATTCCCCCTCCTCTACCTTTTCCTCCGATGGTATGTGCGTAGAAGCAGAGAATTATTTTCACTTGACCCAACGGCGGCCGACACTTGTTGCGGGCCTGTACGTCGAGCGAAGTTTTAGATGGAATGAAGAAAGGAAGGAAGAAAGGAATCTTAAAATACTTTTTACTCGGTGCTTGTTTGCGTGCACACACACACACACCACGCACACACAATGAAATCAAGCCAAGGACAATTTTGTGTATTTGTCTTACGTGTGCACAGACACACACGCGCGTAAGAGCTAGAAAATAATATACGTGTCATATCTCTATATAAATAAACTTGGTCGACCACTTTTCGTATGTCTGTGTGTTTTTGCATCTACGTGACTTACATATTATTTGATCATCATTTAAAATTCAACCCAATTAAAAAACAAAACAAAACAAAAAAAAAAACACAGAAAAGTCGGCGCTTCTACATTATTGAAACGGAATTTTGTAGTCGATAAATGGAGTTTTCAGATAAAAAAAACAATGGTTTCAACTGATTTTTTTTGTCAATTGTAATAAATTACAATGGTACCTTCCAAATTATGCAGCCGAAATTACATATATATCACTGAATTATTAAAAGAAACAACTTTAATCGTGTTAGCAAATGAAAAATTGCCGCCATCTTGTTTAACTTGAAACGAAAAATTACCTCCCGTTTGAACTATCCTGTGTATTAGGCTCGTTTTCTTCAAATTCTATTTTTTTTTCTTTAAAAAATGATTTTTTACCTAATCGATTTTCGTAATTTTTTGATATATAATCATCTTAAAAATACGAGGAATACGTAGATACCATTGTATTTCTGTAAAATTCAGTTTTACTATATCCTGAATGGCGTCTTAATAGTGTAGAAGAAGCGCCGAAAAATCTTTAGGACTTAAGTTTAACGCACCCGTCATCGAACGAAAATGTCATATTCCCCAAATCATGAAAATTGATCCAATAGTTTTCTTTTCATAAAGAAAATCATTTTTAAAACGATTTAAATCGATTAATGTGACATCGCTAGCATTACAAAACTGATATTTCAAGTTTGAATTATTGTAGTTTTTCTGCTATTGTTATGTTTCTTTTTTGCAATATGGCGACACGAAACAATCCCTTTTTGCTTACTCATAGAATTTAATTTTCTTCGTTAAAAAAGGTATTGATCAATTTATGTGATTTTTGGAATATGACATCTTCATTCCGTGACGGATACGTACATCAGAACATTTTTACTGTATTTTCTGTTTTTATTTCTGTTTTTAACTAGGTTAATTTCTAAATAAGAACCTATTATTTTCATTTACTATTAATCGAATACCCATTCATGAAAGCTTTAAAATCGTATTTCAAACTAATTACGAAATTTAATCCATCAGAATGCATTTTGATTTGATCGTTACCAATCATTTATAATTGTTGGATAAAAAAGAATTAATTAGTTCGTGATCATTCGTAATAATGTGAATGGAATTTGGAGTTGAATAGAAACCCGTGTAAACTGGTTTGAACCTGATTATATTACTTGACGATTTAGGAAACTACTTGCGTCCAATAATTCTATTAAAAGAGATTAAATATTACCTTCACAAAATAAGTAATGCTGCTATAAACATTGAGTTAAATTAACAATTTAATGACCAAATGATAGCGGAATCATTAAATTATACTTCATAAATAAACATTAAAAATAAAATTATAAAAATGATTAAAATCTATTAGAAAGATATATATATATATATATATATATATATATATATATCTTTCTAATAGTTTTTAATCATTTTTATAATTTTATTTTTAATGTTTATTTATGAAGTATAATTTAATGATTCCGCTATCATTTGGTCATTAAATTGTTAATTTAACTCAATATATATATATATATATATATATATATATGTGTGTATCTTTATATATAAATTCGTATTCCTGTATGACTGTTAGCAATTTGATTTATATATACAAAAGGTCCATCACTTTAACATTTGATTCATTTCTATATATAATAGTGTTCTGTTAAAATATACGATTAAGAGATTACCTAATTTGCATATATATTAAGGAAAATCGATTTTATTAAATAGCTGCATGTTAGTTTAAGTTTTTAGCGAGAGAGTTGTTTTAAGTGTTCCATTAAAATTTTTTATTTCATCAACTTCAAATAATAATTATATTGATAATATTTAATTTAATTTATCTGGAATTATTATTTCCGACATCGATATTTTAAGAAACAGGTAGAGTTATTTCCCCTGATTAGTTTTTTTTATATGCTTGAAAGATAAAAAAAAATAAACTCTTCCCCACATAAAATAATTTGTTAATCGCAATAAGTTTCTATCGTGAAAAAATAATTTCGTGTAGACAGAAAGATGTTTTGCTTTATTTTGAAATATTAAAAAAAAAAAAATAATAATAAATAAAACACTTACGCATAAACGAAAAGATCTCATTTGTTTGTTTTTATTATTCTTGAAACGACTATACAAAATCTTCGAGCGTTCCGGGGAATTGACCCCCCCCCCTAAAAAAAGAAGAAACAAGTCGAAAATTTCTTTTATTTACAAAAGAAAAAAAAGTCAGTAAAAAAACAAAAACAAAAACAAAACAAACAAACAAAAAACAAGCCAATAAAAGGAATTCCATTTTGTTCTTAAATTTTTCAACCGCGTTAATGTTTATAACGTTATTATTTCTACAGTGGGCAAATTAGCTTTTCCCTTTACTTTCTTTTCATGTTGGAGTTTGCCTACACGGCTATTTTTTTTTCGGTCGCTCCGGCACTCGCTGCTATTATTATTGAAACAAATTTGTTTTGATTCATTTATCTTTTATTTTATTTTTATTTTTTTGGCGGAGGTGGGGTCAAGCACACGAGCAACAAAAAGTGCTCAATATCTGGAGAATAGCTTCTTCTCTTTGTATCTAGCCTGCCGAAATATCTGGTGGAGAGGGAACCATGTACTTCTTTTTTTGGCGATTACAATTACATTTTTTAATCCGTTATTTTATTTTGGAAATTGTTGTGGGTTATCGACGCTGCCCACGATGAAAATGATAATTATCCTTAGTATAGCAGGTTTCTTCCATGTCTTCTCATGTCGACCCGGGCGTCGCCGGGTACTGATGCTAGTAAATATATACATATCCCAAAATGTCTTGACTAGATGGAAGGGAGGCTAAAACTTGCTGCTATGGCTTCAAATGATTTGAATTAACAGCAAGCGCAGACTTGATTCGAAAAATTTTTCTTATGTTATATCTCTCCTCTTCTAAGAATGAGGTACAATTATGAATATCTCCAGCATAAAATAATCCTTATACACTGTGAAATTTACTTTATCTATGAAAACTAAAAAGGGGAAACATAGCGTATAAGAAATATTTGGAATCAAGTCTCCCCTTGCTGTTATTTCAGATCATTTGTAACCATAGCAGCAATGTTTAAACTCCCTCCATGAAGGCCAGAACTTTTAGGGAAATATAAGATATTTTGTATATCATATGTAAAACTAGGAAAACAAATGACTATGATTGAAAGATTTTATGGCTGTAAAAAAGTGGCAAAAATAGGCTCTAGATGATAAATGATCACCTTTGTGTGCGATCTTAAGGGCAAATGTCACATAGCACACTACACAATTCAGATCATTACCTTTCCAATGAGCTTTCATTTGTTAAATTCTGATCAATAGTCGCTGAGATGTGGAACTTGTAAAATTGCCCAAAAAATGGTTGATGGCTACATATGTGCATACATGTTTCTGTAATCTCCCGTTGCTGGGGGAGATTACGTCTTCAGGCCAAGAATTAGCCTCGAAAACTGACATTTCAAGACACAAAAACATTTCCTTATTTCGTTTACAAAATTAGAATCTTGTCATCTAATATGGGTTAGGGTTAGGGTTAGGGTTAGGGTTAGAATCTTGTCATCTAATATGGGTGGGGGGATTATGTATGGGGGAGGATAAGTAAGGTCTTTGAAAAATCCATTCCTAACAGGCTTTTATCTTTTCATATCTTATTTTTATTCCCTTTTATATTCTTTTTTTTATGTATCTCATCTTTTAGTTTTGCGTTATAAAATACTTGAGAAATCCGACATTATGTCTCCTCTAGCCAGCGGTCAAAGACTTTACATATTTCCGGTGGCCACCCAGTGCGGAGAAACCGGTATTGTCAATTTACATACACACTTATTTTAGAAGTAAACATACACACATATATATACTCAGGAGTGGATACACACCGTTTCGTATATTTCACTTACACATACGCACAGAAATATAAATAATAAATATAAAAATGAATTAAATATAAAGTGCAAGAAAGCTACCGACATCTGCATGCATAAATATACAAAATATATGTATAAATATTTATACTCTAATACACCCGCGCGCGCACATACACACACATACGCGCACACACACACACACATATATATATGTATATATATGTATATATATATATATATATATATATATATATATATACACGCATATACAGAATGTACATATGCAGTTATATATATTTACACTAAACGTAAACGCACATCCATATAATATGCATGAATACCCATATACGCAGTTATATCTACACACATATATTTATATATATATATACACATACACATATATGCACAAAGATATACATACAATACACACATGAGATACATAGATATATAGATATCCATATAAACACCAGTATACACTTACATACATACATAAATACACATACATACATACAGGTATACCCGCGTACCCATAAATGTACAGCCATACATGTACATACGCAAAAACTTTATTTAATAAGGTTCCTTCTAACTTCGGTAACGTGGTAACTCCTTTATATGAAACAGCGTATTATTATAGTTTACGTAGGCATATACATACATACATACATACATATATACATACATACATACATACATACATACATACATACATACATACATACATACATACATACATGCATGCATAAATACATACATACATACATACTCTGGTAATATATACACTATTGTAACTTGCATATATGAGACAGCCTATTTTAAAGTTCAAATATACATGCATACATACATACATACATACATACATACATACATACATGCATACATACACATATACATACATACACACACACATATGTACACTCACACATACATGATACATCTTAATAGATATAGATATGAATGCAATCTCTACATAACTCTTTTTACCACCACCCCATACGCATAATTATATTACACGCACCCACTCGCTTGTTATTTTTTCCTACATAAAAACATATAGTGAATGCATATTGAAGTCCATAGGTCTATCCTCAGATCAAACAACTCCTCCCTCGATGTTATACAGATATATAACCATATATAACAATATATAACAACAAATTCAGAATATTTAGGCTATACAAACGAAATAGAAAGGTTTATATATTGTAGTACTTACCTTTTATATTCCATGGCATCTTAAATATACATATACATACCGATATATACACCACAATTACATCTGCTTACATACACATACATATATATATATATATATATATATATATATATATATATATATATATATACAGAACATATACATGGACACATACACATACATACACACATTCACATGAATACATT
Source organism: Euprymna scolopes (assembly GCF_053919585.1). Lineage (NCBI taxonomy): Eukaryota > Metazoa > Mollusca > Cephalopoda > Sepiida > Sepiolidae > Euprymna > Euprymna scolopes. The sequence goes on from NC_136493.1 coordinate 95,415,069, forward strand.
ATTTTGAGGTTCGCCGTACTATTTTTTACCCGTTTCGTTCATATATACTATTATATAGGTATTTATTCAGGTTAGTAATATTATAACTGCTTGAGAAATAGAATATAAGAGACTTATGTAATCAATTGGGTAGGATCATACTCATGACCTTACTCATCCTTTTTTAGGGGGGATAGGATGGGGGATAGTTGCTATTGTAGTAGTTCTGATCTTCATAACTTAGAGTTCTTTAAGCGCATGTATTCTGAAATGTTTGCAGGGTATTGTAGTTTCTTGTTTAATATTTAATAGTTTGTCCCTGTCCTTAAACCTAGTTATCTCAAGTTTTTCTGATAAGCATAACGGACATGGTGAGTTTAATAAGTGGCAGGTACTGACTCTAATAATAATCATCCATTCTATCTTAGGTGTTTTATTTTACCTAACTAGTTTCCAGTATATATAACGATATGTCCTTTCCATACGTTTGATTATTCATCGAACGTGTATGTCCATAAAATCTATTTTTGAATGCCATTTGGGTACTACCTATGTAGAATCTTTCATCCCCCGAGTTCTCCACTGGGAATATCTCAGCCTGGTATATCACTGATGGGGTTAGACATTCATTTTTTATGGGACATTCTTCAGGTTTTCGGCAATTACATTTATTTACAGCTGTGTTATCACTAATATTTATACTTTCACTATTTTTCATCCTTAAGATTCTTCTATTATGCTTTTTTATGGTTCATTCCAAGTTATCACCACAGTTATAACTTAATGTTAATGTATTTTTATTAAAGATTTTATGTAACATATTATTTGGTGGAAAATGCTTGTTAATAAGTTATAAAACTTTTGTACCAAGTTTTGTTTTCAATATATGGAATGGCTCATCAAAAACTTGTTTACGTTAGACTTGAAGACAACCATATTGTAGTCAGCTGGAAAGTAGGAAAACGGAAGACAATTCCATAGGCGTGCAGTTCTAAGAAAGAAGCTTTGCTCAGGGAATCTACGTTTACGTTAAGGCACAGATAAAGAGTGGGGGAAATTAGTGATAGTTTTCGATAAACTAAAAAAAACAAAAAAACGTTTAGCCTCTATCGTTACTTTACGATAATATTATAGATGTTAACTCTTACTATTTTTTGTTAGTTTTTAACAAGGTTTTAACTTGTTATGTTATGGATTTAAAAAGATATTTCTTTTAGTATGTACACTTTATTTATTTTCGACTTGAGGTTGGTTGGTTGTGTGTTTTTGTTTTACGGCATATCAACCCTTTTCGGGTTATTTAATGCCGAATCCAAAGATTTTGAAGAAAATCTTTTTAATAGAATATATTTGTTGTTTTCAAGTCGGTTTCTATTTAACCCATAGTTGGGACTTTAACAGGTACTACTACTCCGGGTCAGAGCGGACCTGGGAGCAAGGGCAATTAAAGGGTGGCTCCACACTCCCCAAAGCCCGCTGTTGGGGGGGCCCACTACTGGATATAGTTTAAGGTCATATCCAGGACCTCGAACTGAGTACGCAAAAACAGAGGCATAAGCATTTGATGTAAAATAAGTGCCACTACTGCTGTTAAACTTAAGAACTCATGTGCTATCTCTAGAATTCTACCAAACTGCCCCTCAAATTTATCTTTATCAAGCACCTTCAGAGAGTCATCAAACTCTACAAAAATTCTGCCGTAGAATATGCTTTAATTCATTAAGTTTTTTTTTCATAAGCAGCAGTATATTGCTACACAGTCAAGAGCATGTAGCGGTCAATTAGCTACTAGTAACTAGAGACCTCTTCAGGCGAGACAGCTTATACATGAGCAAAGTTTGCAATGAAAATATCAGGTATTCTTCATCACAGAGAGTTAAACTCAGAGACAAAAACTTGCTTTTATAGTTTCAAATGATCTGAACAGACAGCAAGGGGGGAGACTTGATTCCAAATATTTCTATGTTATATCTTCCCTCTTTTTGGAAATAGGGTATCATTACGAATATCTTCAGTATCAAATAAGCCTCATGCACTTAAATTTACTTGATTCAAAATATTTCTCACACGTTATATCTCCCCTTTTTGGTCTTTATAGATAAAGTAAATTTCACAGTGTATAACGATTATTTGACACGGAAAATAAGTATTCATATTCGTACCCTGTTTCCAAAAGAGGGGAGATATAGCATATGAGAAATATTTGGAATCAAGTCTCCCCTTGCTGTTATCTCAGATCATTTGAAACCATAGCAGCAAGTTTTAGTCTCCCCTCTATCAAGGGCAGAGGTTTGGGGGAAATATGGCAACTACATAATGGTCGCGGCTTGTACTAAAATCTAACAACTTATAAAGATGAGAATAATAGTCCGAAATAAAAATAAAAAATTAATATATATAATGCTCATCTCAAAAATGAATTCCAATTAAATAATAATATATATACCAATCGGTACGGACCCGACTATGGAAGATCAGATAATAAATAAACGTGGATTTATAAGATCAAAGAATCCATCGGGGCCCGTGGCGCAGTTGATAGAGACGTTGAATCTCTACAGTTCCAGATGAACATTATCTGAAGATAGCGGTTTCAATCCCATCCAAAGCGTGCCAGAGGTTTACTTGGCCAAAAATGTGGTGAGACGACAACAACTACGGATGGCAGTGATGGCTGAGAATGCAGTGAGGAGATTCGAAATTTCTATCCGTCGCGGTTACCACCTGACGAAGACCAGAGGAATAGTTGGCCGAAACGTTGTGAAACAACAACTAATAAAGATGAGGATAATAGTCCGAAATAAAAAAAAAATTAATAGAATATAACATGTTTAGCAGGGCAAAATTTTCTGTTCCCACTTTTGCCAAAATCTTATGTTTTCATACAAGGTAAAAGGTCGAAGCGTGGTTGATACACATATGACGAATGCACGGATGAAAGTACAACTCTTAGATAACTAATTTTATTTTTACGAAATAGTAAAAAAACAATACAAAACAAAAACACAGCAGCATTAACATACAGACGACGACGATGATGATAATGAGGATGATGTCAGGCCATCCTGAACGCATCATTGGCGTGCTAGCCTTGCGCCGAACATGGCCGACCTCTGCGATTGTCATCAACGCACTAATGCGATCCTCGTGATTCTTGATCCAATGCAAAAAACAGAACTGAATTTGTTTGACCAAATTGGAGTCGCCTCGTTACCGTTTTTACTGACATTTTCCCTGCCTTTTTCCCCTGCATCATCGTTTCATTTGAACTGTGCCTTCATCTTGTGTTTGTGTTTCATTCATATAAAAGATACCGATGAACAAGAAAGTTAAAACAAATAAACAAAAACGAGTACTCTTAACATGCGTCCATTCAACTTAAGCGAAAATATTATTTCAAACTTAAGCGTGACAGATCGAGAATAATATTATGACATTAGCAGGCCGCCCGGCGTTTCCCGGTCGTAAAATACGCTTAAATATGCTATTTTAATTTATGCAGGTTTCATATATTTTAATAGACCTAGTTTTCAGTTGTTTATTATATCGTACCCAAACTATAGTAGTGGCCTCTGGGCGTTGCCGTTCTGGATATGACCTTAAACTATATGCGATGGTGAGGCTCCAGCTTGCGGGCTTTGGGGACTCTGGAGCCACCCTTTAGTTGCCATTGCTCCCAGGTCCACTCTGACCCGGGGTGGTAGTACCTGTTAGGATTCCAACTATGGGTTAAATAGAAACCGACTTGAAAAAAAAACCCAAATATATTCTATTAAAGAATTTTTCTTCAAAATCACTGGATTCGGCATTAAATAACCTGAAAAGGTTTATATGCCATAAAACAAAACCAACCAACCATTTTGGCGTTGCCTGGTCGTAAAATACGCTTAAATATATTTTAATTTATACAGATTTCGTATTTATTATAGAGTTATTTCTCTATTGATTATTATATTGTACCCAATATATAGTAGTGATAGCAAAAAAAAAAAAAAATCTGACTTGGATGTCATCAGCTAGTTATCGAGACCAAAACATATAGTTCTTCAGCCTTTTTTTGTTACCCTTTGAATAAAGCCCATGCGCATATAAAAATAATAATAAAAAAAAGAAAACGTAATTAAACGTATAAAGGTATGCGTAGAAAAGCACTTGAAGTCGATTTACGCCTGCCAAGTTCAATCTTTTTCTTTTAATTTGACCCCTTAGCTGCTATTTTTACAGGCTAAAACAAATTCTAATTTATTCTATAGGCCAAATCCTCTCTATATCAAGTTTCAAGTGGTAAGACGAAAAATTGTAAGACTGTTCCTCACACAGAAAGACAGACAAAGTTACTTGATATATATATATATATATATATATATATATATATATATATATATATATATATATATATATATATATATATATATATATTAGCAAAGATACCCGCGCATCGCACGGGACTTTTCTGCACACTTAGGTACGCGATTTGTGGGCACCTTTCTAGTAAGTGGATGTTGTAAGAGGGAAGTAAATTTCAACTCGATGCTTAAATCTTATCTAACACATTGAATACTGAAAACGTACCGCAATCAGATCAGATCAGTTTTTCATCATATCCTTTTGTAGAACTTTTCATTGAAGAGCCTCGTGGTAAACTAAATTTCTGCTTCTTTAATTTGGAGCCAGAATGTACAGTTTTCTGAACTTCCTATCCGGCTGAGGGAGACGTAGAACATACCGTGCCTAGAGCAGTCTGATATCAGGTCTACGCCAATGGTTTTAAACGTCTGACCTTGACTTTTATTTATGCTCATTGCAAAACACACTTTCGCAGGAAATATTTCTAGATAGTACAATTACAACAACGCCCCAACATCACCACGACCGCCCCCTCCGCCCCAATATAAACAAATTTTTTTTTGGGGGGGGGGTGAACGTGTGGGTGCTCATGTTAGGATAAATTATCATAGAAAAGTGATCCCCCCACTTTATTGAAACTAACATTTTTTTTCAAAAAGTCCCAGGGTCCAGGAGTTCATACCATGCAAACGGTAAATTTGCGACGGCTTTGATTATCAGTTTTAATGTCAGAAGAAAAAAATCGGTTTGTGTCAAATAACGAAAATAATTGTCTTTTTTTATCATAAAAATAATTATTTGCCCAATCACGAGAAAGTGAAAGGAGCCCTGGTGTCATTTTTTTGGCTCGTTTGGCTCTTTTTGGTACTTTTTAGTAAACGCACGGGCGGCCATCTTGCTTGTCAAACTGTAGTGATTACGTTGGATACTAAATGCCTTCAAATATGAATAACTACTCGTTTGCGCAAGAAATAAATACAATATTCGTTCTCAGCGTCTCCCAAAAACCCATAAAAGTCGACAATTCAAAGGTGAATGCCGAGGGGTCGGTAAACTAAAAAAAAAAAAATACCGATTTGTAGTAATAATTACACCATAGCGATAGATGCGATATATATGATAAAAAAATCATATTTTATATTAAATCTATATAATTATAAAACTCAAATGATCTTGTAACGGGTATTGTAACCCAACATCCGGTTTACGATTTCCGGTTGCGTATGAGTACATAAACATAAACCCATAACAGCGTAAACATAAATCGCTACTTTTGCAGAAGTTGACCTGCGCACTAAAATATTAACGGTATTATTTAGAAATTATTATTTAACATGGGAAGCATGGGGACGTTTTGCAACTATTCTGTATTACAACTATACTGTCACAATTTTCTTACAAATAAATCAACTTTAACCCGTTGACAACGTATTGTTTTACTGTGTACGTTTTCAGCGTACCAATTGTTTTTTTTTTTTTTGCGTTTAAATTATCCAAATAAAAAATTGTTAATACTTTCTGCCTTATTTTTTACATCGTTCATTTCCGTATTACGTTTAAGTTATTTTAACGCAATTTTCTTACAAATAAATCTCCATTAACCCATTGACAACCATAAGAGCATTTTACAACGTATTGTTTTACTGTGTACGTTTTCAGCGTCGCAATTGTTTTTTTTATTCGCGTTTAAATTAAAAGATATATCAAAATTTGAATTTAACTTTAAGTATTATGCTATCTATTCAGTGCACATTTACCTATAAGTATGGCAAACAAACCACTTATAGTTCAATGGCTGTATTTTTTTTTAAATCAAAAATAAAGAATTATGAACAGAACCTAGAATTATATCGGCGTAAAACTACTAAATACAGTGAAAAAAAAACCCCTGGATAACTTAACAATAACAAATAAAAAAAGGTTTGTACTCATGCAGAGAGTGATCCTGACGTAACTCAGCACACGCCCGGCTTTCTCCGGAACATGACGTCAATAGCCAGAGTAAGCCGAGCATCGCCGAGAAAATTAAGCTGTCTGACGAAACATAAAGCTGAACCAATGAAAATGTAGCGCCGTGGTTTTCAACGCGACGTGCGTTCGCGCAAGTTGAAAATTCAAAGCAGCAGACGACAATTTGAAACAGGAAGAAAAGAAAAGAAATTAGTAAAAAAAAAAGCACACCATTTCGTACTTTAACATCAGAAAAAAACATGAATTTTACAGCCTTAAGTGAGCAGCTGAAAACACCAACTGGAGTCATCGACTTTTGCCAAGAAAAAAAAAACTATCACTAATTTCCCCCACTCTTTATCTGTGCCTAAACCTAAACGTAGATTCCATGAGCAAAGCTTCTTTCTTAGAACTGCACGCCTGTGGAATTGTCTTCCGTTTTCTTGCTTTCCAGCTGACTACAATATGGTTGTCTTCATGTCTAACGTAAACAAGTTCTAGATGAGCCGTTCCATATAAGTTAACAAATTTACCGAATTTCCATTACTAATGATTACTATATTGTCCAATTTCTACTGTACACTCTTTAACTCTTATCCTCGAGTAGCTTCTTGGCTTGGATAATGTGGTGATGCCTGTGTAAAAAAAAACACCCCAAAAAAACAAAGATAATTTTTATATTCAATTTTTCTTGAAAAAAAAAACTTGAAAAAAAAGGTGTTTATTTGACTTAGCTTTGAACCTTTTCTCGAACAAAAAAAATCGGTAAATATAAAGTTTCTTTCCAACTCCTCAAAAACCATTTTTAAAGGGTTTCGGTGGTGCTGAAAACGAATATCACATTTAAATTTGGAGCTGATTAGTAGTTTTCATGATATGAAGAAATTTTTTATAAAGTGGGGGATCACTTTCGTATATAAATTTAACGTAAAATGAGCACCCACCTTCTGGCCACGTAGTAATTTCTTCATATCAAAACAAATTAAACTGATATTCGTTTTCAGCATCTCCGAAAACCGGCGCTGTTTTTTTTTTTTTTACTAAGATTCGTTCATTTTTTCATCTCATAATTAAGGACGCGCATTATGCTATCAGTAAGTTTACAAACATACTTTTTTTTTTCATTATACAACTTGTATGGTTGTCAACTGGTGCTTCAGCAGTTAAATATTTCACAAAAATTCTGTTTACATTCGGGGCTGTGGAGCTCACAAATGTAAACAGAATTTATGTGAAATATTAAACGATTCTGCTTTAATGGTTTAATGGTTAATGTCGGCACGTTACTTACTGGAAAACAGTTAATTCAACTACAGAAGCACCTGTTAAAAACTATACACGTTCTATAATTGAATACCCACCTCAAAAAAACGCTCATGTAAGCTTACTGACGGCATTATTAGCGTCCTAACTTATAAAAAATGAACGTATCTCTTAGTTTAAAAACAAAAAAAAAAAAACAGCGCCGGTTTTCGGGGATGCTGAAAACGAAAATCACAGTTAAATTTGTTTTATGATATGAAGAAATTATTAGGTGTCCAGAAAGTGGGTGCTCATTTTGCGTCAAATTTATATAGGACAGTGATCCCCCACTTTTTGAAAAATACATTTAGTAATCTTTTTCAATATTAGTTTTATTTTATTTTATTTATTTAGGTTTTATTCTTTTGCTTCAGGTTTTATCAATTATTCTTTTTTTTAGATTTTAAGTTTCTATAACTTGGTTGAAGGATTCCAATATTGGTTTTTCATTCTTATATTTCTCATCGGTAAGTTCATGTGCGTTTTTGTTGCTAAATGACTTTCGTCGGCGTTCGACTCGTAGGAAAATCATGTTTAATTTTCGATTTTTGAGCGCTTACTCGGGAAAATAGGTAACTTTACACGAATAGGGAGGATTTTTTTTCATGTTTGAGTGATCCGTCCATGATTTTTCATGTTAATATACTTTTATAGAAATGTTTCTATTATGTAAAAAAAAAAAGTATTTTCTTTACGTTACAAGTGTCACGCTCACACATAAATTCCATAGCTAATATAACATACTGACCCAACGGGTCACGGGTAGTCTAGTATATATATATATATATATATATATATATATATATATATATATATATATATACACTCTTATTTTCGGATTTTCCTTATAATTGAGCAGTCTGTCGGATTTATTTTTCCAAAAAAACTAATTAAAAAAAACAATGAAATGTTATTCCAAAACATTACTTTAAAATGGAGTGTGACAGACAAAAAAAAAAATGCTATGTTAAACATAATCCTGACAGACCGACACAAGTGCTGTTTAAAACTTAAGTGTGACAGACTGACAGATAGATAGGGCGTTTGTGAAGATATTTAAACTCAAAGAATCGTCTATTAAAACCACACGCTTGATTATGAAAATGTTACCTCAAGCGTTACAGACCGACCGACAGACAAAACATCTGCCTGTAATGCATGGACACATCATATAAATGGAATGAAATAATCATGTTATTTTAGCTTATCTTCGCAGGTCGCCTCAAAGTTAAATTAAAAAACACATTGTTTGTTTTTATTTGGCGTGCGTGTCTTAATTATGGACAATACCATTTCCATTTGCCACTCTAAGCCTATATGAAGCAAAATTCAAATTAAAACCGCCTCAACTTGAAACTTGTTTTATGTGTGAAAACTGTTTGGTTTACTCATTTAGCGGTGATATCAGAAGACAGGGGTTCGATCCCCGCTGAGAGCCACATATTTGTTCCTTTGTGTCAGTTCAATGATTTATTTATATTATAAATATACAAAATAAACTTTTATTTTCCGAAAGGCCATGTTTATTATATTTCTCTTAATCTGTCTGGCAGTCTGTCCATTCCACTTTTTCTCGGAAACTATTTGGCTGATCTGGCTGAAATTTTGAAGCGACCTTTTCTATGATTTAGGCTGTGATCATAGCATAGTATCTGTTAACTGTGGCAAGCGGGGTTAATGGTCAAAACATTATTATTATTGTTATTGCATTCTTATTAATTGATTTGAGCGACGGATGGTCGCTGGATCAGTTATTATGATTAGAAGAATAAACAATTAAATTGGGGAAGAAATGATTGACGTATGAATCGCAAAAGGAATGTGAAAATAGAAAAGAGATGTAAACATTATTTTGGGGTTTTGAATAAACAAATAACTAGATGGATTAGATTAGTATGAGACACGTAATTAGGTGACGTAAGAGAACACGTGATGTAGTTAGTTTTGGAGAGATTCAGAGAGTTGAGGATTGACCACCAGGCCGGACAGACGTCTAAACAGGGGTGGACAGACAGCTAGGGAACGAGCTGTAAGAATAGAACATGTAGACGAACTGCAGATCCTGTGAAAACCATTTGAGACAACTGTAATAAATTTATATTATAAAAATATAAAGAGTTATTTTATGGTTTCACAAATAAGAACAGATGTCTCAATTGGATGGTGTTGATCGTTTCATGGTTCGTCACGGAGCAGCGGAAAGATACAGATGAACTCTTCAAGAAAAAAAGGTATGAAGCAGATATTATTCTTCTTATATATGAACCGTAAAAATATCCCGTGCGATAAGTCTGATACAACATGATTCAGTTTACACGTCAATATCATGTCCTCCTGGCTAAACAACATCCATACGATTTATACGTTTATTATCTGTCTGTTAAAAGAACAATATCTTACATCCACTAGATAACACATGATACGTGTTAATATATCATCTCCTCCAATATAAATCAATATACAACATGATAAGATGCAGCGAACTAAGCATTATGATATGCGCTCAATGCATAGTTAGGGATTAATAGAGATTAGTATTTCATGCAAAAATGAGCAAAAATTTAACTATGCCCAACCATAAATTTGGCATAAAAAAAACTAATTCTAATTTAACTGGCTATACATTTTCCCGTTTTTACAAGCTAAAACATCTAGTGCTTATATATTAACGCCTAGATCAGACTGTCTGAAGATACCGGCTTCCTGCAAGAAAATGCACCAAACATTTAAGCCATCATTTTTTTTCCCTCAGTCATGTTCTGGAAAGCAAAAATCAAAAACAACAATTTTCCTCTGAAAACCAATTAGACCAAACACTGAATAATTTTTTTTAAAGGAATCACCAATTATCAAGGCCCGAAGGACACTCGAGGATAAGAGTTAATGAGTGTACGGTAGTCATTAGGACAATAGCATAGTGATCATTAATAATTTTAAGATATAAGGAATTTGAAACATAAAAACTTTTACAAAAATGATTAAATTCGGCATTAAATAATCCGAAAAGGGTTAATAGGTCATTAAAAAAATCAAATACCATGAATAAATATTTAATGATATAAAGGACTTAAAGCATAATTTTTTTTTTTACAAAAATGACTGAATTCGGCATTAAATAATCCGAAAAGGGTTAATAAGCCATTAAAAAATTAACCACCATGAATAAATATTTAATGATATAAGAACTTGAAGCATAAAAACTTTTACAAAGATGACTAGATTCGGCATCAAATTATCCGAAAAGGGTTAATATGCCATTAAAAAAAAAGGAATAAATATGTGAAGATATAAAGAACTTAAAGTATAACAAACATTTATCAAAATGCTAAGATTCGACATTAAATAACCCAAAAATATCGATACACAATAAAATGAAGCATGGAAACCAAATAGCATGAATGCATATATTTTAAGATATAAAAATCGTGATGCACATTTTTTTTTTTTTTTTACTAAAACAACTGGATTCGACATTAAATAACCCATAAATAGTTGATATACCATATAACAAAACAACCAAACCAAACATAGTGAATAAATATACAAAGAACTTTAAGCATAAAATATTTTATCAAAAAAGGTTGATATACCGTATTATTCCACTTTATTAAAAAAAAAAAAAACAACAAAAAAAAAAAAACAGATCGGTATGAGTAAAATAAGACATGCCAAACGAAACGAAATCATATATTAACCTTCAGATGTCACTAAAAGACTGATATGACGCCAGAGAACTTGGGCGAATATTTAGAAAATGCCTAACAGAAGCGACAACCCTGGAGTGTAGACAGCATTCCTCCCAGAAAGGGCAATGCCCAGTTACATAGCTGTTTTCTATTGGTATATTTATGACCAAATATAGCTTAATGTTGACGTTTATAACCTTTTGTTTCTTTTTTTTTTTCATGTCAGCTGGAATTTCATCAGGATTAATTATGCAGGTGTGTGATATTTGAACACAGATGAAAAGGTTTATATAAGTGCTGGACCATAGAGAATAGGAGAATCTAGTTGGCATTCTTGCCTTGACATGCGACAAACTATTGGGCGAGTACATTTTAACTTCCCTACTTCTTCTTTCTCATAGACGCTGCGAATCTATCTCGGCTCTATCGTTACTTTTACGGGAAGTGCTCGACTGAGCCTCAACCTATGGTCTCCCCTCTTGTAAAACTTTCGCAATAAATACTCGTTTATCTATCACAACGGTAAAAAAATCCCTCAATCATTATTTGTGCCCAAAACTAAACGAGAATTCTATAAACAGAGTTTCTTTCTTAGAATACCCTGGGACTGCTTCCCAACTAACTATGACATAGTCGTTTTCAAGTCTAATGTAAATAAGTTCTTGTTGAGTCGTCCCTTTATATAAGTTCCCACATTAATGACCTTCTTAATATTGTCTCGCTGTCTACCTAACGCTCATTAACCCTTATCTTAGAGTGACCTCCAAGTTTTAATAAACGGAGAACCCCAAGTAAAAAAAAACAAAAAACAAAAAAAAACAAACAAACAAATAAAAAACAAACAAACCAAAAACAAACAAAATACACCAGAAATGAAGATGACCTCCATTAGAAAGACCCTAAAATACTTGCACTGATACCCAGATACGGACGCTAATGGATGTAACGTTGACTCAAATGATAAAATTTGTTAACTGTTAATAGCACAGTGTTGTTCGTTCCTTTGAATAATCCATTGTGGATCCAACCGTTATTTTTATGACAAATGTTGAACGAAGCTTCTTACTATGCCACCCTCACCTCTGCCTATAGAACATTCACAGTCGACATTTGTCTAGCTACAACAACTGCTTACACTATATTATTATTATTTTATTTTATTTTTTTACTTTTGGAATCCTTTATAATTTGGGTATCCATTTGTTTGCGGACTATTATCGTGGCTAGCGTAATATGATGATGGCCGAGCGACGACTATAACTTAGTCTGGTGACGTCATGAACATCGGTCTGTTGAAATTTAGTCACGTGTCTCATGACTAAACCGGAAGTTGGTTTAAAGTTTTGGAGGGTTAAATAAATTTAAACACGCTGTCGAGATGTATAGTTCCAAAATGTCGAGGTAACTACGAAAATGGACCAAAAGTTACCGTCTTTTCATTTCCCCCAAAATTTTACCAGTGGATTAATGCAATAAAAAGAAAGGATTTTACTCCATCTAAATATAGCAGAGTAAGTGTTAAAATGTTTGAGATATTAAAAAAAACAAAAAACAAAAAAAAACGCGCCCTTTTTATTTTTATTTATTTATTTATTTAGAACGTATTTAAAAAAATGAAAGTATGTATATAAAAATGAATTTTACATGTAATTTAAGTTATGTGCTGAAATAATAAATTATTATTCCGAAACTTATTTAAAATGGGGAGTATGATGAAAATATTATGTACTTTCACCTAACAATTTAATAAAAGCGATATCGTAAAAACGGAATTCCTTGTTTAAATAATTCTAAATAAGAAAAATCATTTATCTTTTTAGTTCAACTATTTTACTGTACAATATTTATATCAGCGTGAAATAGATTAAACATTTTTTTTTAAGTTTATGACCGTTTTTGTTTATCCCAAAAGCTTATTAATAATTATTTGTGGTAAATATCGTGACCCTGTAGGTGTCAGAATTTTGGAGAATATACTTCCAAAACAAACCATAAAATTGTTTAAAAAAAAATAATAGAAATATTTTTTATTTAAAAAAAAGTGTTTACAAAATGGCCGCAATAAAAAAAATAATATTTCTATTATTTTTTAAACAAGTTTAATAGTTTATTTTGGAAGTATATTCCATAAAGAAAATAAACAACCCACTTTAAACGGAGAAATTACGAGTTTTGTATATGTTATCCGCAGTTTTGTGTTAGGGTTGTCAAAAATTCCCCCCAAATTCTGATAACGCTAGTGGCGTTGTAAACGAAAATAACGTTTAAAATTACGGCAAACGAGTAGTTTCCAAGATATGAAGAAATGTTAGTTTCAAAAAATGGAGGATCACTTTTTTTATAAAAATTTAACGTAAAATGAGCACCCACTTTATGACCATCGTTTTTTTTTAAGGCGCCTTTTTTAACAAATAAAAGCGAAGAAAAATGAGTATGGCCACCTTTATGTTGGGGTTGGAGTCAACGTACAATGAATACAGTTTAAAGTAAAATGAGCACCCCCTTTCAAAAAGTGTAAACAGAATTTTTGTCAGGGAGAGGGGGTCAACTGTAGGTGCTCATTTCACGTTTTGTTGTGTCTATTCCTACATCAAAGAAGCACATCGCCTTGTTTGAGGTGAAAATGTAATTTAAAAAAAAAATTGCTTGTTGCCCATGTAAAAAAAAAAAAAAAAAAAAAACTGGCCATAAAGTGAGTGGTCGTTTTAGGTTAAATTATCCCCCCACTTTTTTTAACTAACATCTCTTTATATCTTGGAAACTACTAGTTTGTCGTAATTTTAAACGTTATTTTCGTTTTCAGTACCCCCGAAAACCTGTATAAGTGGTAATTTGAAAGGATTTTTCGAGGGTGGACTAATTCTGTACATTTACCTTATTTTTTTTTATTTTATCGTATTTTGTCATGTAATTTTCTTTTTTTTTTGTATTAAGTCAAACATGATACGATTTTCTTTTAAATTATTTCTTTAGGTATGTGAACTTCATTTTCAACCTGAAGACATACAGCGAGAGGCATCAGCATTTGGTGAAAAGACTGGAAAGACAATTAGTGTTAAATTAAAAAATCCCTATCTTAAGGATGGTGCTATTCCTCGAATATTACCAAACTGTCCCTCCTATTTATCGCCATCAACCACTTTTAGAGAGTCTCCTAACGCAAAGAAAATGCGTTTAGAAAATTCTGCTCTTAAGCGCGCATTATGTGAAAGTGTTGCTGACGAGTTAGAGTTACGGAAACATAAAACTTTCCATAATATTGATGATTTAGAAAAACAACGTTTATAGATAAAAATTATTGGACTTCTATTAGGCCAGACGATACTATCATTATATGCCATATAAAGAGATGCCCATGCCCCCAAAATAAAAATGTCTATGGTGATTGAATCGGACGTGGCCGTTAGAGTATTCTGTAGTGATGTAGAAATAGTGCTATAGGGGAGAATAGAATTTCTAAACATGTAACAGAGGAACAACAGACGAAATACTGTGCAAATTTTGATGGAAAACATGAAAAAAATGAACATCGAACAGGAAATTAAAACTTCTAATATAAGTTCTTTATTAAAATTAATCTCATCATTTTTGCTATTAGTGCAAGATGAATCATTTAAATATTTTAATGCCATTAAGTTCATATATGAACAAATTAACATAATGACAATGAATAAGGTTAATTACTCGAGTGAAATGATTGTATTTTCTTCCTTATTATATAACTGCTCCCCGAGAGGGTACAGACTGTTAACAGACACTAAACATGTAATTATACCATGCTATTCAACCATTCGAAGATTAACTTTACCAACTTCTATGAATCTTGTCATTGAACAACACGATAGCAATTTTCTCATGTATATTAAAAGTAAGTTCAAGTTACTAATGCAGAATGACATCACAGTATCTTTACTTGTTGATGAAATACATCTCAAACCTTATGTTGATTATAAAGGTGGTAATATTGTTGGCTTAGTTAACAACAGCAATGAACCTGCCACAGGTGCATTTGCTTTTATGCTTAGCAGTTTATTCTCACAATATAAGGATGTTGTGCATGTTATGCCAACTAAATGTCTTCTAGCTGAGAACTTATTTGACATAATTAAACATGTAATAATTGGCTTAGAAGATATAGGGTTTAAGGTATTATCTGTTATAACAGATAATAATGCAATAAATAAACAAGCTATGTTTTTCTTTTGTAGCCCATCAAAGCTTTCAATTGTATATCCTCATCCAGTTAGAACGTTTAGCCCTCTTTTCTTCTTATTCGACTCAGTGCATATATTAAAATGCATTAGAAACAATTGGCTTGGCCAAAAAGATGAACGTAAATGCATGATGTTCCCAAAGTTTTGTTATAATGGAAATCATGAATTAGATAACATCCAAAGTGCTCCATTTTCTAATTTACATAAACTTTATATCCTAGAATCTCAATCACTTATAAAATATTGCAAAGTTGACTTCAAAAGCTCTTTCTCCGACTACTTTTGAAAGGCAAAACGTTAATTTGATTTTGCAAATTTTCAACGAATATACTATTCAAGGTTTGCTAACCTTAGGAAAACAGGAATGCTTGCCAAATTATGCAGAAATCGCAGAATACATTCAAATATTTTATATTTGGTGGACAATACTAAATGTGAAAACACCATATAAAGGTTGCCGACTCCGTAATAAATATGCTAATCCATTTACATTAAATAGTGATAATTATAGTTTCCTAAATGTGTTCTGTGACTGGTTAGAAACTTGGAATAGCATTCCTGGAAGAACTGGTAAGTTAGCAAAGGAAGCATATACTGCTTTGCACCATACTACTTACGCAATTTTAGAATTGACTAAATATTGTATAAATGTACTGAACATGGTGTATATATTAGCAGGAAAGTTTCAGACATATGACCTTGAGGCAAGGCTTGGCCAGTATCTACAACTTAGTGGAGATCAGTATAATATATCGATACGTCAGGTGTATGAATGTGAAAAAAACTCGGAATGTTGTCAGTTTTAAAATTGAGCTTACCAATTAATAATCGAACTATTGAATTGAAAAATTTTAAAGAAACTAACTGGGATGAAATGACAAGTGAGCAAGAGTTACGTGTTTATAAATTTTACATAGATGTAACAGAATATGATGTTAATCAATGCAAGGAAGTACTTCCTGTTATATTATACGTAGCAGGTTATTGCTCCATGCAGTTTTCAAAAAACTGAAATTCAGTAACTGCAAAAATTTAATATGCGGGAGAGAGACTGTTGAAGAAATAGCTGAATTAAACAGCTACTTTCAGAGTATTAACAGAGGTTCTCTTCTATACCCAAATGATATAACTAATAATTTTGTTTTATATAATTATATAGTTATATACAAACTTACAAAATGCGATTCTTTTTTACATTCGATTCATTAGAGAAAATTAGCCATGTACATAACTTTAAATATTTTTGCTGATCAAAATCGATTATTTCATGTTGACTCTTGTGATAAGGGTCACACTATTCAGCAAATTGAAAAAAATGCTGATATGGAGTTCATCGAATTCCCTTATAAACAATTTTTGTCGCAAAGAGAATGGCACTATTAGTAAAAGATATCAGAAAAAGAAAAATTCAAACTTTTAATTAAATTCTACAACAGATTTGGAAAGTTTTAATATTCAATGTTTGAAATATTTCTGCCTTAGTAACTTTGTTTATACTAACATTTGTTTGAATTTAATTTTTAACTTATTGTTTGTTATTCCGTTAAACTAATTGTTCGTTATTCGGTTAAACTAATTTATTGTTTGTTATTCAGTTAAAACAATTTATTCTTCGTATTTCAGTTAAACTAATTTATTGTTCGTTATTCAGTTAAACTAATTTATTCTTCGTATTTCAGTTAAACTAATTTATTGTTCGTATTTCAATTAAACTAATTGATCGTTTGTCTTTCAGTTTTGATTTTTAAAATATTGTTTTTTTATTTAAAAAATATTTATTGTTCATTTTTATTTATTTATATTGAATAAACTTCAGTTTCATACAAATCAAATCGTATTCCTTTTCTTTTTAAACTTTTTAACAACTTTTCTCCCTTTTAATTCGTTTTTTATTAATAATATTTTTATTATCAATATTCGATGAATTTCAGTACAAAGTATCATGTTTATCTTTTTTAATCCAATTTTGAAGTTTTCTAACGCTTTCTGTAAAAAATGTTTGCTCATTATCGACAGTCTGTGTTCCACTTATCTTGCTTGCTAGAACCTATGGCGATGACGTAATATTTCAGCTGACAGGCCATCTATGGCGATGGTTACGCTATTATCCTCATCTTTATAGTTATTGTGGTTTCACCACGTTTCGGCCAACTAATCCTCTGAATCACCCCCCAAAAGGCCGGAGGATGAGTTAGTCGGAACGTGGGGAAATAACAACAACTATAAAAATGAGGAAAAAAGTCCGTAAAAAATGAATACACAACTGCAAGCAATTTCCCTTATTATCTGTCTGTGCTTAAAGCTAAACTTAAATTCCATGAGCAAAACTTATCTCCTAGAAATGCCCATCTGTAGAACACAGTACCATGGGTCTGCTTCCCAGCTGTCTATAACATGCCTGTTTTCAAGTCTAATATAAACAAGTTTCTGCCGAGCCGTCCTCTTAAATAAATAAACATAAACTAAGTTCCACTATCACCGATAACCACGGTGTTGCCTCACCGGCCACCTAACACTCATTGACCCTTATCCTTGAGTGGCTCTCGAGTCTTGATAACCGGTGAACTCACTTGTAAAAACATTTGGTTATCCTTATTAATGATATTCTAAATCATTTCTTAAGATCATTCTTTGATATCTACGCAGGCGACACAACTTTCTTTCGCATCACTTCGAAGAGCATTGATGATCAATTTTTTTTTCTGATTCTCTCTCTTCCGATTTAGAGCACATGTTGCAATGAAAAATTATGTCTTATTAGTTTTAATACTGCTAAAATGAAGTCTCTTCTCCATCACCATCAACGCTCGAATCCTTACGTTGCTATAATTAAATTGAATGTTATTTAAATGAAATGCCATGCTTTGACAAGCATGTCAGATTAATCTTGCCTCCAGGCCTGAAGTTGATATAAATCAATGTCATTGTTTTGGTGGTTGGAAAAAATGGTTTGATCATTCTACTGCCCCAGAAAGTAAACCACTCGTGACGTAATCATCTAACTGAATAAAAGTCGCATATATCCTCTGATTGAGCAATGTTGCCACAGAGGTGCAGATCCAAACACCTGTTCTTGCATTTGCAAAGTACAAAAGTTCAAAATACAGTTAGACTTTAGGGAGCGTGTCATTTCATCTCACACGTAAAAACTATCTCTCACCGAAGAGATTGCCACTTTTCCTCTACTTTATCGTTAGTTTTGTGCTAAGTGCTCGACTGAACACTGTGATCTTACTGGAAAGCATTCATAGAAGACTCTCGTCTAGTTACAACCACAGTATTTTTTAAAAAATTTAATTGTGTATCGAAAACTAAACGAAAATTTCATAAGCAAAGTTTGTTTTCAAGCATTTCCTAGTTTTGTGTTAGATACAATCTACAATAATAGTTATTTCTCTTGGACCGAAAGAAATGAGAGTTATCGCCCTTGGGGAAAAGAGAGGTCTGCCATGACAGTTTGGGAAACCAACAAAACGTGTCTCCTATTGAAGACTTTAATTTTTACGCATCCAGCGGCTTCTACAATTTTACTCTGTAAGTTGTTAATCTCATAAAAGACTATATGTCTGTCTGTCCATCTGTCTGCCTGTCTTGATATATTCAACTTTATCTCTTCCGAAACGAAAAGTCATAAAGCGGCGCTAGGAGCCTCAACTGGTTGGATTTTTTACCAACCGTTATTTTATGGGTGTTTAGCCAGTTAAAATAGTTTTTAAGGAGGTCAGAAATGGGCCAAAATTGAAAAAATCGTTATACATTTTTGACACCCAAATATTATTATTTTTTTTTACTTTTGAAATCCCGACTCTCTAATAATATATACGAAATCTGGACGAATTAAAATATCATATTTAAGCGTATTTTACGAACGGGTAAAGTTCAACGTCACACTTGGACTAGTGTATCTTTAAGGGTGACAATTAATTTTCTGCTCATTTTCTTAATTATTATTACACCAATAACATGTATCATGAGACGTAACACTTTAGAACACAATATCACAAGACTGCTTTCCTGCTGATTACAATATCATCACTTTTCAAGTCCAAAATCATTCACGCCTCGCGATTTCGGCGCACGTATAAAAAACATTATTCTTGATTGTGACAAGTCCCGTGGACGAGACGATTAAAACCATAGCTTTTTTTCGCCTCCTTTTCCTCTTAGCGTTATGGGTTCGAGCCTGGCTACTGAAGCTTTTTTTTTTTTGCTACCGCATGTGTACTCGCTGCTATTTTGATAGGGCTGGGTTGTTCAATAGCCTTAGTATAAAATCTCTCCACACCCAGGCAACTCTGGATACCGCTGCTAGTATTTCATAATTCCAATACTGTATACATCGTTGGGCATTAAGGTTACAGTTCAGCTAATCTTGATCATCACAAGTTGATCCATTATTGTAGATTTGTTCCATTGTATGCCGGAACTTTCTGAACGATAATTTGCTTGTTGTTGCTGTTCCCACTCCGTGATGATCTCTGGCTGATCTTCCAACCTTCACTTTTGCTCCGTTCAGAACCACCTAGCCATGTCTTGAAAGTATCCGTTCCATGTGAGAGATATTCTTCAGATTCTTAATATCTGCATTCAAGTAGCCATTCAAATCATTCAAGCAACACATAATCAAATATTCAGTTATTCAAATAGTCTTTTTGTCTATTCAATGAAAAATAATTCAACTAGTTTTCATTAATTAGAGCATAAACTAGAAAGGGGTTGAAAAATCGGCGTTTTCCTAACTAACTCTTAATTCTTATGTTTCTGATTTTTTTTTTAGATGATGATCCGTATTATTTGGATTATTAAGACTACTATTTTCATTTTCACTGCTATTCTCACAACGTTTCGATCGATGTAACTTCCGACCTTCTTCATGTGTATCATGTCGAACTCTAGAATCTGCACAGAATTTTGAATAGAACCCTTTATTTAATATCTGGGGGGTAGCAATGTCTCGTTCTGTCAGCCATAATTGGGTAGAATTCCTAAGTAATTCACAATTCGTACTGGGTTGAAAGTTTAATACCTCCAACATTCAGAGGGGGTTAACTTATAATTAAAGCTACTTAGTCCACTGTGCCATAGTTTCCTGTGGACTCTTAAATTCTTTACATAGGTTCGATTTAATCGTTTTAAAAGGAAGATTTTTCGATATCTATAATCTACTAGCGGGGGTATTCGGCATTGCCCAGGTGTTTGAAAATAAAAAGAAGTGTTAGTGGACAAGGAGGCTCGAACCCGAACACGCGACGTGAAGGCGGGAAAGAAAATGAAAGAAAACGTGACAGCTTACCGCCACGCCAAGATGGGAGCAGAATTCGAAAAGTGTTGAAATTTAGCGATGTAAACAATCACGCTATAAAAATTTAATTTAAATTAAATAAAAAAAATTACCTTGGATTTATTTTATGTAATGCACATTTTGTTGGAATTTAAAAACATTATCTTTCATCTAGCAATTAGTGATATAGATATAAAATTTTCAATTATTTTTTAAAAAAAAAGTGCAACATTACATAAAATAAATCCAAGGTAATTTTTTGATTCAATTTAAGTTAAATTTTTATACCTTACTTTGTAAAATTTATAAAAGTGCACGTTGAAGATAAATAAATTTCAAATTGAATCTTGTACCTTTATTTTTAAAGCCTATAGTAAAAACATTTTGTTTAACAATTTTAATGCCTTGGATGAAATGCTTTTCTATCTTGTATATATATATATATATATATATATATATATATATATATATATATATATATATATATATATATATATATATATATATACATATAATATATAACTAATTAATTTACTCACATAAAATTAATATACGAAAGTATAGATTTATGCGTAAACTTCAAGTATTTACTTCAAAAGTGCTCAATACGTGGGTAGAGCTAGTTAGTAATTTGTAAAATATATATGGTGATTAAGCTACACTGAATATTCGGCGTTTCATCCACTCAAGGACTCCTCAGGCTTATGCGCGATTTCTGTGGTTGTTTAGAGGCGCATATAAAAACGATAAGCAACCACAGAATTGGCGCATAAGCCTGAGGAGTCCTAGAGTGGATGAAACGCCGCATATTCAGTGTAGCTTAATCGCCATATATATTTTATAAATTACTATCTATCTATCTATCTATCTATCTATATATATATATATATATATATATATATATATATATATATATATATATATATTTAATGTTAAAATGCTCTCATAGTCTGCTAAGTATTATTAGCGGAAACTGGACCACCTGTTAATTTCAACATCGGCAATGTCACCAACATACCCCGCCAGTGCTGACAGCCATTCTATTCTTACATAAGAAAGTGAAGAAGATAAATTACCAACACTAATCCCATCAAACTGTGTACCGGAAATCATAAATATTCAAATATTTCTCAGACATTACATTATTTTAATTGGAATTAGTGTCATACACTAAAAAATCCCAGCAAAACCACAAATATACAAAAGTAGGTTTCCTGAAATATTTTAGTAACTATTTTAGATGGTTACAATTTTAAATCTATCTATCTATCTATCTATCTATCTATCTATCTATCTATCTATCTATCTATCTCATGTTGTAAAACTCAAATCGTCTTGCTTGGGCGTTGAAATCGTCCATCCGGTCTATAGCTTCCGGTTTGAAAAATTCAGCACATGCGTAAATAAGTGAAAACTTGTTTTTAATCGACAATTTTTTTCGCGTTTAAAATATGCAAATAAAAACAAAACTGTAAATCCCTTTTGCTTTTTTTTACATCGGAATTTTATGAATCTTATTTTCACTTTTCGTTGCAAGTTGTAATCGTTTACAAACAAAAATAAAACAAATATATGTAAGATTTAATATCTTTTATAATAACAAAATACTCTCGACCACTACATAACATAAAAGGAACCAAATTCCTGGAATCATCGTCATGTTACTATGCAAGCAATATGTAAACAATAATAGCGGTATTTCGGAAGGTAACAGCTTTAAATAAGCAAAACTTCTTTTTCATAAATAAACAATATAGACCTAACATTTTTTTTAAATAATAAACATATTTTATTTATTTTGAACAATATTTTTCAAAACTTTTCAAAATCTTAAACAATAAAAAGAGAACTTTTTATTTTTTAAACACTATAAACTTTTTTTATTTTTCATTTCAAACAATATAAAGAGATTTCTTTAAAATAAAAATTGCTCACGAATGCTTTTGATTATACGGCGAAAGACCCTTCCCCCCTAAGCATCCTTAATTTTTGAACAATTATTTCAATTGTATTTTCATTGCAAGTTGGAATCTTTTTCAAACAAAAACGAAACTGTTGTGGTGGCACCCACTCATTTACATATGTGGATAATATTACACATAAATAACAAGACTTGGTTAGTCTGAGTGTGTGTTAACCAGAAGCCACCGAAGGCCGAGCCGAGAGCAGATATGTTCTCCAGCCAAGACTCTCTTATCTGAAAACCATTATGTAAATATACTGTAAATATACTTTTCCTAATACACTTCTTATTGATCTACCTTTGTTTGTTGAGTCTTCATTTGTATTGCCTTATACGTTATTTGGTTCAACCTGCAAACATAACAGAAACAAATATTTTTCTAATGTAAAAAAAAAACAAAAAAAACTACTTGATCAATTTACATATTTTCGAAAAATATTTGGTATTTTTTTACGACCTAACCTCCTAAAAAAAAGCAAAATCTACTTTTTTGGCTAATACGTTTCAACGGCCTTTAAAGATGATATAAAAGAATGAGTTAAAAAAAAAACTAATATTAATACCAATTAAACATTTTTGAGTTGGGGAACACTTTCCTATATAAATTTAATCTAAAATGAGCACGCACTTCTTAGTCACGTTGCGGTAAAGAGGACATGTGACCGTAAGCATTTTTCAAGGTTGGTAGCGGGGGTAGGGACAAAAAGAGAGGTGGAGGTGGGGTGGGGCCATTAGTTCCAAACATTTTAAAATGACGTAGAAACATTTTAAAACGTTGTGAAGATTTGCTTTGAAAATGTTTCACCGTTAAGTATTACCTAATTAATTATTATGTCACGATAGTTTTTAAGACTGTTAACACACACACACACACACACACACACACACACACACACACACACACAATTTTGCGCGTTTATACATTAACTCTGTATATTCACTTGCACTTTTCGACGTTAATTCAAAATACTCACTATTCCATATCTAGCTATAACATAGATTGACTGAACGGGCACGGGTAGTCTAGTATATGTACTAGTACATATGTGAGATTGTGTATGTGTAAGGACATTCCTCGGCCTATATACACAACGAACTTTTGATCTATAAACTTCAAATTTGGCATATAGGGTATTCAGACTCAGTCAAAATTGAAAAATTGGTACGTGGGTATCACCGGATTTTTATCTGTTTGTTAACTGTTTCACGTATGCGCATGCGTAAATCGCTCACATGGCAAATTACTTATGTTAAGGGTAAGTAGGTTTGCAAACACTTTTTAAAGATCGTGTCAAGTTGGTTTAACTGTTATCGTACCTGACTCGCTCTCTTTAAGTTTTGGTTTCAAGCTCAGTTTGAGTATTTTTTTTTACTTACAAGAAGTGACTTGTTTAGAAAAAAATATAATACTCGCATGAACATGTTTCAGTTTCTTTCCGTTTTTTTTTTTACTTAATTTTTTTTTAAAGGAATTTTACGTTACGTTTAATACCTATGTTATTTTTGTTCATAATAAATAAGAATTCTGCATTAATTAAAATATAATGTTTATGCGTATTTTACGACTGGGCAACGCCGGGCGGCCTGCTAGTACAAAATAAAAACAGAACAACAAATATTCATTTGTTATAAAAATACGCATTTGTTTCATATTTCTTCAATCGAAATTCTCAGAAATCAAGGGGCCCCACTTCCCGGGGCTAACAATTGAGCTTTGTATGAAATACGTAAATATTCGTGTATTTCATCCAAGTTCTCCTTCACCTCTGAAACACAGATTTAGTAAAGAAGTTTTGAACATAATTTTCTTCTCTGCAATTAATCATTTAAATATGTTATAGTATATCTTTCTTGTGGTCTTTTGGTTTTCCTGGATTCCAGGACATGAATTTAGCCTATTTGGTGGAATATCCAGGTTCGTGTTGTTACTTGGACTAACACCACTTGGAGATTTTTTTTTTTTTTTACACAGGAATCACCACTTATCAACGCCCGGAAGCCACTCGAGGATAAGGGTTAATAGTTATACATTAGTCACATTAGTCATTGCGATTATAGCGTAGTAAATAAAAGTAGTGGGAATTTTGTAAATTGGATTACTTAGGGGGACGGTTCATCAAGAACTTGTTAACGTTGGACTTGAAGAAAATCAGATTGTAATCAGCTGGAAAGCAGGCAAACGGAAGAGAGTTCCACAGGCGTATAGTTCTAACAAAAAAAAGATTTGTTCATAGAATCTGCATTTAGGTTTAAATACAGATAAAGAGTGTGGGAAATTATTGATAGTGGTTTTGGCTAGATGAGTGCATCATTCCTCATACAAACAAGCGTGGGTTTACCATACTGCAAATACTATGTGATTTTGGATATTTATTCAGGGTTTACTTGTAGGAAAAAGTATCCTCATGTTAGGTTGTCTTGTACTTAGACACTCGAGGATAGTTTCTAGTAAGAATTAAAAACTTCTCCTTCAGATGTGAGATGGAAAATTGTTACGTAAGTACAGATCTCAAAACTAGCAGTGATGAACGCCATTTATGGACATTAATCAACGATCCAACGTTTGGAGTCAAAACGAAGCTTTCTCAGCCATACTGAACTTTTAACAACGTCCCAGGAAAAAAACCACGCTACATCTGTGGACCAGACGGACAGAGAATGTCACCCCTATTTCTGACACAATAATCATTCTTTCTGAGACTCTTTCTTTCGGTTTTGGGGCAAGATCATAGTGTAGTATCTGTTCTGATGCTACACTTTATCTTTTCTGTCCTTGGTCAGTGGAGGAGAAATCCTTAATGACTGAGACTATTTATACTTTTGTTCTTATCTAGAGTGCCTCTTTTTAGGGTGCTGGATTTTCCCCACAGAGGGTAGAGTTAGACACAAGGTCGTTACGTTTAATACCTACGGTATTTCTTTTTATAATAAACATGAATTCTGCATTAATTAAAATGTAATATTTATGCGTATTTTACGACTGGGCAACGCCTAGTGGCCAGCTAGTGACAAAATAAAAACAGAATAACAAATATTTATTTGTTATAAAAATATGCGTCTAACTCTGCCCTCATGGGGAGGCAAGTAAATAGGAATACACTGACTCTAATGGAAGGCTCTCAACCTCAATGAAGTGATGACATTTTCTGTAACCGTTAAGGTTATAAAACTGACGCAACCATCTGTGAATGTGGACAGGACGAATACGTGATGTAACGCTGCCTTGCCTGCTCTTTACTTCACGACACGTGCAGCTTGAAAAATCTTGCAACCTACAACAATAATGGAAAAGACTACACGAAAAGCGTGAAACTCTTGTATAACCACGTTCTTTAATTACACGCAACGAAAGCGGCAATTCTAAGAATGAAACATGATTAATGAAAAGACAGAAGATGCCTGTTGACCTTAGTCTTGAAATAACCAAGATACAGGCCGGTGGAAAACGGTCACCAAGAAAGAATCCTTTCGTTTCTTGGCAAGAAGCGAAAGGAATAGAAAGATGTATTGTAACGAGATACCTGTACATCGAATAGATGAAAAGCACTAAACATACGAGGTAAACCACAACCATCGTAATGTATGTCATTAAGGCCCGTGAGCTGAAAAATGATGTCATCGCTTGTGGACTTAGCAAGCAAGATCTATCAAATAGTCAGGCTGTCGGTAATGAATCCAAATTTTTTACAAAAAGCATTAGAAAACTTAAAAATTTAATTAAAAAGAGAAAAATAAGGAACATCATTTGTACTGAAACTCATTCAATATTAAAAAAAAATTCCAAACGGAAACGTTGTGTGTTTATGCAATAAAAGTAATTAAATATTTCGTTGTTTCATGAATTTTTAAAATACGTTCAACTTCTATAATATAAATCTTACCTGTCTATTTAAATGTATGTATGTATGTATGTATGTATGTATGTATGTATGTATTCCTAAAACTTTCGACAGAGCTGACGGATTTTTATGAGATCGGTATCGTTTTGAAGCTCGACCCTTCGGATGACAAATATCGAAAAATTGGTTAAAAACATTAATTCCTTCGTCCTAAAGTGGGCACTTTTCTACTTTTTTCGCCGATATTTCCGAAAGCCATCTCCTCTTTTCGATTGACTAGACTTAATTTAAACCTTCGTCACTTCCGTTTTGGCGATGACGGTACGGGTTCGAGCCTACTTTCCTACTACCACTTTCTTCTGCTCAGCACACATCTCCAAACACCCGGGCAACGCCGGGCACACAGGATAGTTACTTATAAATAAGAAGAGAAAAGAATAGGATTTGATTCATAGTAAAACTGAACTTTATTCAATATATAAAAAAATTATGCATGTAAAATTACGTATGTTTGGAACACAAGGCAATCAAATATTGCAAAACGTAGAACATGAATTCAGGCAATAAACAAATATTAAACAATAAAATGAAAATAAAACGATAAATATTTTTTTAATCAAAACGAACAGCAATATTTTTATTAAATCAAAACGCACTACAATATAGTTTTTTGTTAAATCAAAACGAACAACACTGAATATTTTTTAATCAATACGGAAAATATTTTCAGGAAATAAACCAATTTTAATGAAATTTTCAGTATTTATTAAGTTATGATCAAGGAATATAATGAACCCATCATTATTATATAATTTTAAATTCTACTCGAAATCTATTATTTTGCTGTAAACAAAAAACACATTTACTAAAGTTATAGTTTTAAATACAAAAAAAAACTCATGAATTTAATTTTGCTTTTTATGAAAAGAAAGCATCGTAGATTGTAACAGTTAAAAAATAAATCTCCAAGAACCTTACTAAAACAGCCCCTAAAGTCTGTGTTAATAATATCTTTATAACTCGGAGAAAAATGAATTTTCTCGAACTAACGATATTATCATCGAGTTAAGCATTGTTTCATCAATATTCTTACCAATAAATAAATAAATAAATGCAAAAACTATTTTATGCTTTTCATTTTTAGCGTAAATTTTACATGTAACATTTCAATACTTTCCTTGCACGCATGAACATTTTTCATTGTAATCTTTTTAACACGTAAACATACACTTTTTCTCTCCCTTTTAGAGATTAACTTTGGTCTGTAATCAAAAACATTGCAAAAACTATTTCATGCTTTTAATAAGTTAACGTTTTTAGCGTAAATTTCACGTAATATTTCAATACATTTCTTGCACACATGAACATTTTTCAAGATGACAAGATTTGCCTGTTTATTTTAGCAGCTCGACACAAGTTCTTTTTCGAACCGATTAAAAACTTTAGATTCCTTTTTTTGTTTTTTTGTCTTTCGTTTGTTGGCTTCTCTGCTAAATCCCTGAAAACGGTTTAATCATTAGACTTTATCTACTTCAATGACCAAATGCACAGAACCAAACTCAATGACGTCAGCAGGTCACATGACTTTATTACTTAGGTTATCTTAATATTACCGAGAGCCGTGGTTAAACCAGCGTGAACAAACGAAACAGCGGATTAATCATACAATTTTGGATGAGATATGTAGTATTATTAGTATTCAGCTATTTACCTACAAGAATTATCCATTAAAAGTAACTTTATGGTAAGGTGATTGCAAAGAAATCCCAATATTTAATGAACCTGCGAAGTGCACAATTAAGTCGTTACGCTCGAAGACGTTCGTTCTCTTTGTTTGAATGTTTAAGACACTTAAATCATCCTTTAAATTTGTACAGCATCTACGTCAATTTTGTGAGCAGACCGTGAGGATTTAATGTTTATGAGAACGACCCCCTCGTTAACATTTTACGCATACCTTCACTAAGTTAATGATTTAGTCGAAATCTATAACCTACCACTCCGTATTTATTATTATTATTATTATTATTATTATTATTATTATTATTATTATTATTATTATTATTATTATTATTGGCTCACATGGAGCTTTTACACAGGCCAAGAAATGATCTGATTGGAAACCTGCGGTGTTCTCTGTGGGCTGAGTGACAACAAGTCTCCCCAGACATTCAGCTCTCTCCACCTTTCGATAGCATTTGCAAATAAATTTGTATCATCGCAACAGCCACTTACCATTGATTTCTCGCTGGTAGTGGCCATTGGTCTATACTGGAATTTGAGTGGCACTAAGACTCCCAAGGTCCCAGTTACCTTCGCGCTTGTCCAGCAGCGGTCTGGTCTGCACTCTCTCCTCGGTCTTTCCATCCTCCTTGACACTTCTCGGCTCTTTGGTATCACATTTTTTGGGGGGATGGGGGGAGCGGTGATGAGACAATGGGAGGGGATCCGTGATGGGGGTGTAGAACTTGTATATATGCAGCTTCAGTGTTCTTCATTCCCTGTAATGCTTCTTCATTATATTGTATACTTGTATTATTCTCCGCATTCAAGGGTTGTCCTTAATATTTCAGCCGTTTTCATTATCATTAGCCGTTGTATTTTTGTAGCTATTCCTCTGATTCCAAGTTCTGCCATTCTTTTTTCAAAGTTTTTCGGGATTGTTCCTAGTGCTCCTTATTATTATTATTATGATTATTATTATTATTATTATTATTATTATTGTTATTATTATTATTATTATTATTATTATTATTATTATTATTATTATTATTATTATTATTAAATATCTTTCCATTTATTTTATCGGGAGTCGGTTAAGCATCTATTTCTGATTGTATGAAAAATATTTAAAAAATTACTCATTCAATTTTAGCAGTTTTTTGTTTGTTTTCTATATAATTGTAGCATAAATATACTTGTTTTTTTTTTTTGACCGGTTCTTAACCAAAATCATCTCATTTGCGAACGCCTTTTACATTAAACTTTCGCAGCAAATTGAAATTTATAAATTGAACAATAAGCTTTCATGAATAAAAAAAATAATAATGGGAATGATAAAGATGACGATTGTGATAATAATAATAATAATAATAATAATAATAATAATAATAATAATAATAATAATGATGACGATGACAATAATAATAATGGTAATAATGATGAAGATGATAATGATAATGGTGATGATCTTTTAATATTAAGAATTATAATTATGATAATATTAAAATAATAATAATAATAATAATAATAATAATAATAATAATATTAATATGCTAATGTAGTTTGATTGAAGCATTGTTTAATGTGTATTTAAAAGAAATTTTATTTTAAAGAAGACAGAACAATGCAGATATATAACGTATAGACTCAAACTAAAGCAACATACAATATAATAGTGAAACAAAAAAGCTGTCCAGTTTCCCTTTTATCGATTCAATATATGCGTGTACTTATGTAAAATTATATATATATATATGTATATATATATATATATATATGTATATATATATATACTTTTTATATATGTAAAACACATACACGCATACACACACACATACACACACACACACACACACACACACACATATATATATATATATATATATATATATATATATATACATATACTTCGGAGTAGTTTTTATTTAACAATCAGTGGTTATGTAAACGTGAGATTGTAGGTTTACAAAATATTACTGGCAGTAATATTTTGTAAGTTATCCCATCTAAACGAGAATTGCTCGATATTCAAGATAGAGCAAATAAATTAAATTGTAATTCAATGAATTTCAAACAACTCTCATTGAAATGAAATGAAGTGGTTGAGTTTCATATCAAAGAATTTTTATTATTCTAAGCAAGACAAAGAATGTTTTAGAAATTTTATCTCCTTAACCTATAGGGTTTCGATGTCTACCATCTCATCAGAGTTTAGCAAATAGGGTGCATACCTTTATAACTATTTGCTAACATTTTCACTCCTCTGATGAGATGGTAGACATCGAAACCCTATAGGTTAAGGAGATAAACTTTCTAAAACATTCTTTGTCTTGCTTAGAATAATAAAAATTCTTTGATATGAAACTCAACCACTTCATTTCATTTCAATGAGAGTTTTTTGAAATTCATTGAATTACAATTTAATATATATATATATATATATATATATATATATATATATATATATATATATATATATATATATTAGTGATGGGATGATTCCAATATTTCCTGATTCCGATACAATTACCGATTGCGTACTAAATTCCCGATCCCAATACAATTACCGATTCCGATTCTGATTCCGATTCTTTATAAATCTGTAAATATTTAACTATAATATTACTATTAATTTTGCCGTATGCGTATATATTTTCTCAAACTTAAAAATACACTTGTGTGGTGGAGTAATCTATGGATTTTAATTTTACCAGTAACTTAAAATCAATAAATATTTGTTATTTCATTAGTACTGTCAGCAGTGGAATATTTCTTTTTAAACAAAGTTAAATAAGAAGTGAATCTAATGAATCTAGGATGTGTCTTCTATAGTATCAGACCTGATCGAATGGTTAATTGTAGGCATAGACCGATTCATACCATCCAAAAAATTTCAACAAAATCTAACAGCCAGCCATGGTTCTTCCCAGAATGTGCTGCTGATTTGGCGCACAGAAATCACTTTTTCCTTAGCAAACAACGTAATCGATGCACTGAGACTAAAGCTGCTTTCAGGACTGCCAGGAACCACTGTAAAAGAGTAATAAAAAAAATGCAAGAGAGCTGTATGCTCAGTCTGTTAAATCCAAAGTAGCAGAGCAGCGGCTTAGTTTCCACAAGTTTTGGCAAATAGCAAACAGGATTCTGAACAGAAGCGTGTGTTCTATCCCAACTATCATCAATGGACCTGAGGTCATTTCGTCAGCACCAGACAAAGCCAAACTATTTGCCAAGAACTTTGCAGCTAATTCTACCCTATGCGACGAAGGTCACCAATTCCCAGTATTTCCTCCTATAACAGACAACACGTTATGCAACATACAAATATCTGTGCGTGAGGTCGCCAAGCTAACTAAGAACCTTGATTCCAGTAAAGCAACTGGCCCTGACAGCATTCCAATTATAGTGATGAAAAAGCTTCAACCAGAACTTGCCCCCATACTCACAAAACTGTTTAAGCGTTGCCTTAAGGAGAAGTGCTTCCCAAGACCCTGGAAAACCTCATCAGTATGCCCTGTATTTAAGAATTCAGGTGATAAATCGTCTCCCTCTCAGTACAGATCAATAAGTCTCCTATGTGTCATGAGTAAGTTGCTGGAATCCATATTAAATAGAGAAGTAGTCAACCACCTCAGCAGAAATAACCTTCTTAGTGACATGCAATATGGTTTCCGCTCTGCAAGATCTACAGCAGATGTGCTAACTGCATATCTCATAGGATTAGTGAATCTCTCGACAAAGGCTTCTTTTCTAGGGCAATTGTTCTTAACATATCAAAGGCCTTAGAAAAGGTATGGCATAAGGGCCTACTTCACAAGATTTCCAGCTACGATATAACTGGAAATGTTTTCTCAATCATTAAATCATTTCTCTCCGATAGGCTCACAAGAGTAGTGATTGATGGGCAGAAATCGGTGACCCACAGTATTAATGCTGGAGTCCCTCAGGGGTCCATCCTGGGTCAAACTCTCTTCCTGATCTACATCAATGATCTCCCTAAACACATACTTAAATCATTCGTTGACATCTATGCTGATAACACGACCATCTATGGCAACACATCTAAGGCTGTAAATGACAAAGTTTTCTCTGATTTTCTTTCCTCTGATCTCGAGCGCGTGCTACAGTGGGGGAAGAGGTGGCTGGTTACTTTTAATGCATCTAAAACCAATCTCCTATCTTTACATCATAAACGCTCTGATCCCCATCTGGCATCAATTGAAATGGATGGCTCTCGTCTAGGGGAAGCTCCATGTTTTGATAAGCTTCTGGGCTTGACCTTTACTCCTGACCTGAAATGGAACACGTACATCAAATCAGTTGCCAAGGTCGCTGGAAAACTGGTAGGATCCTTCTACCGTTCCAGGAGATATCTCACTGTTGATGCAATTCTCTATCTATATAAAAGCCAAGTACGTCCAACGATGAAGTACTGCTTCCACATATGGGCAGGAGGTGCTAAAAACAGCCTATCCTGCCTTGACAGAGTACAAAATAGACTTCGTGGCTTAGTGGGGGATGCCCTTTTCTCTTCCCTGCAACCTCTCTACCACAGGAGAGACGTTGCGAGCTTGTCTTTGTTTTATTGCTACTTCCATGGCAAGTGCTCGTCTGAGCTCCAATCTCTGGTCCCCCCTCCAATCTTTCACGATAAACACCCGTCTGGCTGAAACTACTGTCAAAAATTTTCCCTACTCTTTAGCTGTGCCAAAATCAAAACGCAGATTCCATGAACAAAGCTTCTTTCTTAGAAGTGCACGCTTGTAGAACTCTGTTCCGGTTGCCTGTTTCCCACTTGACTACAACCTGGATGTTTTCAAGTCCAACATAAACAAATTCCTGATGAACCGCCTCCTTAAATAAGACACTTTAACAAATCTCCAATACTAACGATTACTATGATACTATCCCACTGTACACGCAATAACCCTTATTCCCTTGTAGCTCCCTTGTGAAAAAAAATCGTTTATCTCATCGGAAATTAAGCACATATTTCGCCGATTCCGATACCGATTACGATACCGATTCCAATATCTTCAATCTTGATGCTCTGTTGATCTGCGACGAAAGCTGTGTCTACTGCTATGACCCAGAGACAAAGAGACAGAGTTTCCAGTAGAAGCTTGCCGGGTCTCCCAGACCCAAGAAGGCCAAACAGCAAATCCACCCAGAAACTTATGATGATCCATTTTTTTTACAGCACGGGCATGGTCTACATGCACTTGGTTCCCACTTGACAGACAATCAACAAAGAATACCATGATAAGGTTTTAAAAGAGTCCAAGAGAAGATTCCGTTGGAAGAGCCCAACACTTTGCAAATCAGATCAGTGGCATTTCCACTAGAACAATGCACCAGTCCACAAATCCTTGTCACAGACTATTTGACCAAGATGGGCATAAAAACAAATCCTCACACACCCTATAGTCCAGGCCTTGCTCCCTGTAACTTTTGCTTATTCCCTAAATTTAGGTAACCCTTAGAGGCTGTCGTTATGAGACAATTGAGGAGATGAAAAAGGCTATGACGAGGATCATTGACACGCTCATACAAGAGGATTTCTACGGGGCCTTGTTGAAGTTCTTGGAACGATGCAACAAGTGCATTGCAGCCGGAGGAGATTACTTCGAATGGGACTAGAGTTTCATGTGTGTACTATCAATGAAAGTGCCCATACGAAAAAGTCTGGAAACTTTTTGAAGGAAACTCGTATATATGTGTTTATACAATCACTAGCATGGGTGCCCGGCGTTGCCAGGGTATTTGGAGGTGTATGTTGAGCAAAAAAAAAAAGTGGTCAACTTTTTAAAAAATTGACCTCTATTATGACCCCTAAAAATTTATTGTTTTGGGCTCAAATCAAGTTATTAAGTTAGATCCATGTCCAATTAACCTATATCTAAAATTTCAAGTGTTTAGACCCAAAATTGTCGGAGGAGTTTGGTAGAGTTCTCAAAGGTCAAATCGTTTAACTTTGACCCCTTAACAGGCAAATTTCTGGCCGAAAACCGATCACATCGATTTTCCCAAATCTCAGTACCCTGTATATCATATTTCGAGTCTGTAGACAGAAAATTGACAGAGTTATTGCGTAGTGAAATGTACACACACAGACACACAGACAGATACTTTCACTTATATATATATACTAGCAGGGGTGCCCGGCGTTGCTCGGGTGTTTGGAGGTGTATGCTGTGCAAAAAAAGCAAAAAAACAAAAAAAAAATGGTTAATTTTTTAAAACTTTGACCCCTATTATGACCCCTTAAAATTTATAGTTTCGGGCTCAAATCACTTTATTAAGTTAGATCCAGGTTCAAGGAACCTATATCTAAAATTTCAAGTGTCTAGACCCAAAATTGTCGGAGGAGTTTGGTAGAGTTCTTAAAGGTCAAATCGTTGAAATTTGACCCCTTAACAGCCAAATTTCTGGCTGACACCGGTCACATCGATTTCCCCAAATCTCAGTACCCGGTATTTCAAATTTCGAGTCTATAGACTAAAAATTGACAGAGTTATTGCGTAGGGAAATGTACACAGACAGACAGACACACAGACAGACAGACACGTTCACTTTTATAGATATAATAGATTGTAGATTGAACAGCAGCATCGCTTCCAACAAAGCATTCAACAGATAAGGACTGGGTTGAGGAATAGTTTCGGGACCGAAGCTACATTATCACTAGCCCTGAGCGCTCCAGAAATACCTCACTATACTAACAAAACTTTGTTGAATTGTCGCCACTATATAGGAATTATCACGTAGAGCTTTGTCGTATTTTATTTATGTATTTTTCTTATCTGACGGAGAAAGATCAAGATGATTTTGTTTTTAAACGTTTATAAATTTAATTTTCGGCGTTTACAGCGCCTTCGTCATGATAGAAGCAGTGTTTGTTTTTCCCTCGTGGCATAATGCGAGGAAGAAGATAGGAATCCGTGCGGTTTAGTTGAACAATGATGTTTTGAATGATTAAATCAGGAATTAGAATCAGAAAGGTTACGACAATCGTCATGTATGATCCAGCATCCGGATCGTCTTATGTTGAACCAACTACCTTCGTTGAAGGTAATGAATTAAAAGTAGCGCACTCTTTTGTATTCCTAGGCAGTACCCTCTCTGAAGAATGAAGCCTTGACAGTGAAATCTTCTCCCGCATTGAAAAGGCTTCTTGTTTTTTTTCTCTGCAATTAAAGAATGTGTGTGGTCCCAGCCACATGTTACGTATCATGTTATATACAAAAATCATTGTGTATGAAGTATGTGATTTGGTTGTCCTCCTGTATGCAAGCGAAACATGGACAATCTATAACACCAACTAAAACTTCTTGAGGGCTTCCATCAACGGTGTCTGAGACAAATCATTTCATATCAAGTGACAGAACAAATGATGTGTATCGTTATTTCCATAGTAGATGCTCGACTGAGCTCCAATCGCTGGTTTTCCCCGGTTAAATATTCACAACTTGTTTAACTCCAACCACTATGAATATTTTTTCTTTTTTGTTTTACCTGCGTGCCTAAAACTAAACGGACCTTTTCTAGGCAAAGGTTCCCCCCCCCAGAACTACACATCTATGAAACACAATATCATGAATTACTTCCAAGCTGACTACAACATACTCATTTTTAAACCAATGTTAACAATTTTTTTTCGAGATGTCCTTTTCAATAATCATTCCAGATTACACAATCGTATTCAATTCCCCAAATTCTTGTCTTAATATCCATTTTACAAAGTTTTATCCTCCAGTGGACTTTCGGTTTTGATAAGCGGTAAGTCGTTAGTAAAAAAAATGACTCCAGTCATTAATAATCTTCACCATATATCTATGACGTAAATATGTTCGCATATTGACGAATCACGTGCCGAGTTAATGTCGATTCAGCATTTAAGTCGTAATGTGACGCCATAGAATGAAATACATTTATAGGCATCAAGATCGAAGGAAGAGAAGAAAAAAAGAAAAAGAAAAAAAAAAAAGTGTGACGATTCGAAAAGTACACTCGTTAGCACTTTGGGAACCGAGTCGGTCAGTTTGGTCTTATAGAAGAAGTACAGAAACTCAACATTTGATTGTAGCTTTAAAAAAAGCCTGAAGGCCTAAAATTAGAAAAATTTAAAGAATGACAAATTCCTGTTGTAAATACGTGTCAGCGACTTGTGTATGAAACCGGACAAGCTTTCACCTTTAAAAGTTCGTGTCCGTTTTAAAAGTAATAACAGCATTACATGTCTCGATCGTCTTAATGTTGCATTCCTGTACCTATTTTGCAAGTATTTTGGTAGAGTGTGATCCGATGAACTAACCGCACTTGTAACCCTTCAGCGTACATACTCGGACAAATCCGTTTAACAGCAAATTCCCACTCCATTCATCGAATTTGTCCCCAGATGTCAGAAAACGTTCTACTCTAATAACTTCTTCGCCTATTACCTGCTTCCCTGTCTGTACTGACATGCAGAAGTTTAAATGTAATGTAAACCGACATCTCGCTCATCTCCCCTAAACATGGTCTCAAATTGTAACCCCTTATGTTGAATTGGCCGTATGTTTTGTTTGGAGTGGACATGACTAAAAACAACGTGAGAAAGAGCGATCTTTACTTGAGATCTTCAAACGTCATATGAGAGTTCAGCAAAGCAATGAGGCAGTTCCATTTGCAACGGATCTGCATGTTGGTCGTATTTGTTCTGTTGAGTGCAAGTCACTGGAAGGAAAAAAAAACAACAACATTTGTACATATTTAATAAATAATATCAAGCGAGTGTCAATACTTTGTATGCGTGTTCTACATATATCTTTCATAACGTCCATATTTATGTGTATGCATGCATATATCTATCTATCTATCTATCTATCTATCTATCTATCTATCTATCTATCTATCTATCTATCTATTCAACCATCTCCCCCCTCTCTCTCTCTCTCTCTGTTTTTGCGAGACGTTTTAAATGAATTCAATTATTTACGAAAGTGCATTTTACCTAAATGCGAGTTGGGAATAATTTTCCCTTTAACCAATTTGGTACCCCCACATGGGGAGCGGCATATATATCATTTTTAAAATATAATTATCCACTGACACGTGTTTCATCGTCTACAACTCATCAGAGTTGCTGAATCTCCCCCCCTCTCTCTCTCTCTCTCTCTATATATATATATATATATATATATATATATATATATATATATATATATATATATGCTAGCAGGCTGCTTGGCATTGCCCCCTCGTAAAATATGCTTAAATATGATATTTTGATTAATGCAGATTTCGTATTTATTATTATATCATATTGGACCCAATTTATAGTACTGATTTTAAAAATTAAAAAAAAAAAACAAAACAAAAAAACTCGTGCTCCACCACTAAGAATCGAAATCAAAACGTTTAGCTTACAATTTACTTTTTCCTTTGACCTTAAGGCCTGAGCAATGGAGACATGTTTGCTACAAGGCTAGAAATTAAAGTATGAACAATTTGCAATTACGTTATGCATGCATAATCGTAATGCCGTCGTTCGACCTTCACCTGGCAAATTCCGTTGTTTTAATTTTCACACTTTTGCACCGATTTTCCCGGGCTAAAGCTCAAATACAAATTTTTGCATAGGTTCGAATACTCTATATATTAAGTTCCATGTCTGTAGACCAAAAACGAACAGAGGAGTTTTGTAGGCAAAATTTTTTAAACAAATATATACAGGCATACATAAATATATATATATAGAAAGACGTTTGTGTTTACTTTAACCTTTTTACTCAAATATTATGCAAGTATAAATCATGTATAATATCTGTATGAATATAATTACTCGTAATAATTTACTAAAGATGATCATCACATTAGAAAAAAAAACTAATATAAATTAATTAAAATGAATGTTTAAAAGAATATGAAAATTAGCTAGACCTTAGCAGACGAATGCAATTCCACGATCAATATCTAAGAAAGTTATATTTTATTTTCAAATAAATAGAAAAAAGAGTTTTTAATATGAATATCAATACACAAAAAACCTCCAATTTATATATATATATATATATATATATATATATATATATATATATATATATATATATATATATATATACTATAATCATTTCATTCATTACCTACAAACACTAAGGTTTCATATATAAATTAAAATAATACGAAACGTTGATGAACACATAATACGGTTTCTTCCTTTTTATTTTCTCTATTTTGTCGGAATACTATTTCCATTATTTTCATCATCATCATATATATATATATATATATATATATATATATATATATATATATATATATATATATATATATATATATATATATATTACTATAATCATTTTATTACCTACAAACACTAAGGTTTCATCCTTTCGGGAATCATTAGTACAGGGAATTCTGTTTGCAGTCGATCGGCAGATTCGAACCCGGCCATGAAGCCATCTCTGACTCCAATTAGAAAGGAACAAACCGCACGGCAACGTTAACCGCAACAAATACTGTTGAAATTGACATTAATATAAAGCATCCTAGAGTTGTCTGATTAATATCACATCATGATGTGGTCATATGAGCTTAAGTAACCAACTTATTGCATTTCAACTTATAATGCTCAAAAAAGAACATATTTATTGCATAACGTTAATAATTTTTCTGTCTGTCTGTCTCTCTCTCCCTTTTGATTCATTATATATATATATATATATATATATATATATATATATATATATATATATATATATATATATATATAATGAATCAATGACAAAAATCTATATTCCAAAGTTCATGATGTTGACCATCTTATGGTGTATTCCTTTCAGTTGGCATTTACAATTCTTGACAGTCAAGAATTACAAATGTCAACTGAATTAAAAGAATAAATTATAAGATGGTCAACATCATGAACTTTAGAATATAGACTTTTATCATTTGTTCATTATATTGCTCTGTAATTACATTGAGCTTCTTAAATAAAGATTGGTATATATTATAAGGAAATAAAATATATTTTCACAGAAACACACACACACACACATATACACACACACACACACACACACACACACACACACACACACACACACACATATATATATATATATATATATATATATATATATATATATGAATGATCATTCACGAACACGTGTTTCGTCGTTGTATCACTCATAAGTGTGCCTAAACCATGCGATATTCGTTAGCAGAAACCTAGAGTTTGGTTTAAACCCAGAAACTCAAAGTCTAAAGCTCTTACACACACACACACACACACACACACACACACACACACACACACACACACACACACATATATATATATATATATATATATATGTTTATCCATGAAAAACTTTTCCAATGCAATAACACTATTTACTTTCTTCTGTCAATTACAACTAGTACGCATCCTTTCCCTCCCTACCCCATTTTATTCGAAGGGGATGTAAGAGGGAGAGGTAAAGTTAAATGTTTGTGTATTCAACTGTCATCCCCTCATTCTCCAAACCCGTTTACACCCGCCCCTAAAATCACAACCACCATCCACTACGCCCGATCCCCAACTAATCTGCTCCCCTTCTACACTCTAATACCCAATCTCTCTACTTGGCTACCCGAACCCACTAATACCAACGGTGAATATCATGAGAAATTCTGACCGTGAGAAAGTTAGGGGCTCATCGCAAAATAAAATGGAGGATTTAGGGTTAGGGGTGGCGTTTATTCGGTTGGGTGTAGGAGGTTTATTGTGTAACACGAAAAACAGAAAGATGAAGAAGGATGGTGGGCGGGGTTGGTGGTGATGGAGAGGGGCGGGGAAAAGCCGTAAGTCTTTGTTTACTGAAATGTTTTCACGAATAATACAAGGCAGAGGAATCTACAAAGTAGAAAGAAAAAGAGAAGCAAATTAGGTTTTACGTAAGGAAGAAAGGAAAGAAAAATGAAAGAAAGAGAAAGAGAGAGAGAGAGAGAGGCGAAGGAAGAAGCAAACAAATGTGTAGTGAGAATAAAAAGCAAATAAAAAAAGAAAGAGAGAATTAAACAGATGTTTATTAAGAAGATGGAAAGAAAGAACGAAAGAAAGAAAGAGAGAAAGAACGAAGGAAAGAAGAAGGAAAGAAGAACGAAAACGAGAAATAAAGGAAGGGAAATTAACACACACACACACACACACACACAAAAAAAAAAAAAAGAAGAAAAATAGAAAACTATGAATCATGAAATAAATGAATAGAGAAAAAAAGAAAAGAAATATAAGGAGGAATAAATGGAAGAAGAGAAGAAAGAAGGGGCGAGAGAGACAGAAAGAGTGAAAGGAAAGAAGAAAGAAACAGTGAGAAAAAAGAAAAGAAAGCGAGAAAGGAGAAAGATATTAAGAACAAGAATAAAGGAAGAAAAAAGGAAAGCAAGGAAGAAAGAAAGAAATTGAGGAAAAAGACAGAAAAAGGAAAAAGAAAGCAAAAAGAAAGAAAGAAGCAAATTATGTAAAGGAAGAAAGGAAAGAAAAAAAGAAAAAAGAGAGGGAGAATCAAACAATTGTGTAGTAAGAAGAAAAAGCAAAGTAAAAAGAAAAAAGAAAGAGAAAATACAAAAAGGTGTCTAGTGAAGAAGACGGAAAGAAAAAGAGAAACAACGAAGGAAATAAGAACGAAAGAAAGCAGGAAAAGAGAAATAAGGAAAGAAGGAAAATGAATAAAGACACGAAAAAAAAAAGAAACAAGAAGGAAAAGAAA
The DNA here is from genome assembly GCF_053919585.1 of Euprymna scolopes. NCBI lineage: Eukaryota > Metazoa > Mollusca > Cephalopoda > Sepiida > Sepiolidae > Euprymna > Euprymna scolopes. Next base: position 95,456,086 of record NC_136493.1, read on the forward strand.
AATACAAAACCATGAATAATGAAAAAAAAAATAAATAGAGAAAAAAGAGAAAAGAAATATAAGAAGGTATAAATCGAAAAAAGAAGGGGAGGAAAACAGAAAAGGCGAAAGGAAAGAAAGGAAAGCGAGAAAAAAGAAAAGAGAGACAGACAGGAGAAAGAAAGTAAGAACAAGAATAAAGGAAGAAAAAAGAAAAGCAAGAAAGAAAAAATTGAGGAAAATTAAAAAAAAGAAAAAGAAAGAAAAAGAAAGGAAAAATTAAAAAAAAAAAAATAGATGATCAAACTGGAATTATTAACACTGGCGTCTAAGCGTATATGAATTTTTGGTTTCAGTCTAACGTGCCTAGATGAAAGGGAGACTACGTATCAGTTGTTGGTGAAATACATTATATTAAACGTTCACTATTATTTTTATTTAAACATAGAATATAATATAAGTATCTACATTAATTCATGTTGTGTTTAAATAATAAAGTGTTTAAATAATAAAGTGTTTAAATAATAAAGTGTTAAAATAATAAAGTGTTAAAATAATAAAGTGTTAAATAATAAAGTGTTAAAATAATAAAGTGTTAAATAATAAAGTGTTAAAATAATAAAGTGTTAAAATAATAAAGTGTTAAATAATAAAGTGTTAAAATAATAAAGTGTTTAAATAATAAAGTGTTTAAAATAATAAAGTGTTTAAATAATAAAGTGTTAAATAATAAAGTGTTAAAATAATAAAGTGTTTAAATAATAAAGTGTTAAAATAATAAAGTGTTAAAATAATAAAGTGTTAAATGAAGAAGTGTTAAATAATAAAGTGTTAAATACGATAAATAAGTTACCAGATATCTTTTTATACAGGCATTTAAAATTCCCGTAGACTGTTGAAAATTCAGTATGTTATTGCCATGCATCCTCTGAGATTTCTAACTAATTTTTATGATTTTAGATAAACAGCTACAGCTACTAAAGCCTGATTGTCACAGCTGGCAAATTTCAAAAACGCAATATGCACGTGAGAATACATTAGATTAACGATATGAAATAAAATTGTTTTAAGCTTGGAAAAAATACCACAGAAACGTATGCTTTTGGACCATCTTGCATGAATCAGGCATCAGTTTTTGAGTGACATAAGATATTCAAGGAAGGCAGAGAGTCTGTAAAGTACGATGAGAGGTGTGGGAAGAGTACGAAAGTCAGAACACCAGGATTGATTGGCCAAATAAAGAATTTCATGGATAAGGATCATCGTGGGTCTATAGAGATAATAAGTTCACAGTTTGATGTTAATGTGGGAACTGTACACACAATTGTTCGGAAGATATGCGCGAAGTTTTTCCCAAGGGTGTTCAGAGAAGATCAGAAAGAAAGATGTTGTTATGACCAAGATGAGCATCAAAACAGTTTCTCACCCTCCCTATAGTCAGACTTTCTCCCTGTGACTTTTATTTGTTCTCTGACCTCAAGGAAACCTTAGAGGCTGTCGTTATGAGACAATTAAGAAGATAAAAAGGCTGTGACGAGAGTCATTAACACCGCTCACACAATAGAACTTATATGGGGTCTTCCAGAATGGGGCTCGAGTTGCATGTGTGTACTATCAATAAAAGTGTCTGTACGAAAAAGTTTGGAAACTTATTGAATGCACTTCGCGTTCTACAGTTCCTCTGATGAATTACAAACTCTGCTGCATTTCCAGCTAACAATTTCCGATGTTCAATTCGACGTACTGCTCTCAACACTCATTACTCCGAATTCCACACACGGGGGTCAAAACTCACTCCCCCAAATTCGACACACTTCTCTTAAAATTCACTGCTCAAAAACTCAACACTCAGCAGTCAAAACTTACTACTCCAACATTCAAATAAAAATCAAACAAATCTCTGAAAAAAAAATCAAGCTTTTTATTTAAACTGGAAGCATCTCATTTGCATATCATGTGACAAGATCGCAAGCATGTGAAAAAAAAAAACAAAAAAAAACAAAAACAAAAAAAAACAGCAACCATTTCTTTTTCATTTCTTCATCCATTCTGTCTGTACCGGACACAACAGGCTGCACGAAAACAGGTTTGCACCAATTTTTAAAGCATTTAATCACACATTTCTTTTGAATCAGATGATTCTGTGACTGGCCATTGTTTCCCTGATATCTTTCTATAAAGGCACCGAGTATATACAGGACAGTCCACGAGAAAATTTCCAACATCGTAAGTCTAAATGTTTCTGTAAAAGAAACTAGATTCGAACTTAGCACACCATGATTACCAGTCTGTATCGTTAACCACTTAGACACCGTTACCTCCACTATGTTAATGAAATAATAAGACAAGTTCACGTAGGCGTGTGTGCTTTGCTTGCGTTGAAGTCACTCGGTTAGTATTATGGCCTCACAAGAAGCTTTCACACAGATCATCAAAAATCTCATTGAGTACGGCCTGTGGTGTTCTCTGGAAGCTGAGTGACAACAAGTCTCCCCAGATTTTCCAGTACTCTCCACCTCTTTCGATACAATTTGCAAATAAATTTGCATTATCGCAACAGCTGCTTGCCATTTATTTCTCCTTGGCAGTGGCCATGGGTCTTTACTGGAATTTGAGTGGCAATAAGCCTCTCCAAGGTCCCAGTTCTCTTTCCACTTATACAGTGGAGGTCTTGTTAGTGCTCACTCCTGGGTTTTTCCTTCCTCCTTGGCTACTTAGCTATTTGATACCACTTTTTTTGGGGGGGTAGTGATGTGTTAATGGGGGATGGAGTGATTAGAGAATGTAAAGATATGCAACTTCAATGTTCTTGGTTTAATGTAGCGCTTCATGTTTTTTCTCTGTAGCAGTTTGTCTGGTTTACTCTTGTGATTCGTGTGTATTAATCTCTACATTCAATAGTTTTCCTTAATATTTCAGCTGTTTTCATTATTGTTGTCCGTTGTATTCTTTCAGTCATTCCTCTGATTCTAATTTATTATTATTATTATTATTTATTTTATTATTATTGCTTTTATTATTGTTATTAGAATTTCATTATTGCTATTATTTATTTTATTATTGTTATTATTTATTTTATTATTGTTATTATGTTATTATTATATTATCATTATTATTTTTATTGATTTTATTATTATTATTATTATTATTATTATTATTATTACATTATATTCTTATTATATTATATCATTATTACTATTATTATTATAATTAATTTTTAGTAGTACTTTTATTATTGCTATTATTAATTTTATTATTATCATTAATTTTATTTTATTATTATATTAGACTATTAATATTAATTAATTATTTCGAACTATTATTCACTTTAATTTCGTAAAAATCGATCGGAATGTATTTCAATTTGTTGTAAATTTTTCTCCTACATTGCAAATTTATTTCTAAAGAATCCACTGGAATTTTAAGACGTAGGGATGAAACTACTTTGTTGTGTAGGGATAAGGTCTCAATATGTGGGCAAATCGGACGCATTCATATTCAACGTAATGACCAAATATTTTAAAAAAATACCCCCCCCCCAAAAAAAAAACAACTCTAGCCTGTTGTAAAACGGGATAAAAATTGACGGTCACATTCAATGCTAAAAGACAAAGCTTTTTTCCTTAAACAATTCCCAGAAACATTTTCAATAACAGATTGCTGTGGCTACTAGCATCGTACCCGAGATTCCGGCATATAAACACCTTACGTTTACATGCAACACGTATTGATATAAATACATAAGAGATACAGCCAAGTCTGCTACAAAGAAGTAAGTATCCCTTTACTAAGCTAAAAAATTTCTCACACTTGCCAGTATTCTATATTTCTATAAAGCTACCGCTTACCAATGCATGAAGTGTTATTGCTACACCTGTGCTGGGACACACACAACTCATCCCTCTCACTCTTTTTTTTTCTCTCTCTCTTTCAAACATTTGTTGCGCCACAATTTATAGTACATAATTAGTAAAACCGGCACTATTATTTCTCTTTCTCTCTCTGACCAAATAGATTACCAAACTTCAGTCTTTGTCGCATCGTCACAGTTTTGCACCGCAACGTTTGATTTACAATAAGATCAACGGATGATGCCCAGAAGCTTGTCAAAACTTGAGGCCTCCTTAAGACGCGAGCCATTCATTTCAATTGATGCCAGATGTGGATCAGAGTGTTGATGATGTAAAGAGAGAAGCTTGGTTTTAGATGCATTAAAAATAATCAACCACTCCTTTCCCCATTGTACCACCTGCTCAAGATCAGAGGAGAGAGAATCGGAGAGAACTTGGTCGTTTACTGTCTTAGATGTGCTACCATAAATGGTAGTGTCATCAGCATAAATGTCTACAAATTATGTAATTATGTGATTTGGAAGATCATTAATGTAGATCAGGAATTTGGGCTCAGGATGGATCTCTGAGGGACTCCAGCATTAATACTGTGAGCTACTGATTTTTGCCCATCAACTACTACTCTTATGAACCTATCAGAAAGAAATGATTTAATAATTGAGAAGACATTTCCAACTATACCATAGCTAGAGATCTTGTGAAGTAAACCTTCATGCCATACCCTATCAAAGGCCTTAGATATGTCAAGAGCAATTGCCCTAGAAAGGTTGCCTCCGTCGAGAGATTTGCTAATCCTAGGAGATATAACTGTAAGCACATCTGCTGTAGATCTAGCAGAACGGAAACCATATTGAGTGTCACTAAGAAGGTTATTTTTGTTGAGATGGTTGATTACTTCTGTATTTAACACAGATTCCAGCAACTTACTCATGACGCACAGGAGACTTATTGGCCTGTACTGAGAGGGGATGAGCGATCATCTGAATTCTTAAATACAGGGCATACTGATGAGATTTTCCAGGGTGATGGGAAGCTATTCTTCTTAAGACAACGTTTAAATAGTTTTTTAAGTATGAGCGCTAATCCAGGTTGAAGCTTTTTGAGTACTATAATTGGAATACCATCAGGGCCAGTTGCTTTACTGGAATCAAGGCTTTTGATTAACTTGGCAAAATCACGTACAGATATATATATCACATAGCGTGTTTTCTGATACAGGAGGAAATATTGGGGGTTGGCAGTCTTGGTCGCAAAGGGTAGAATTAGCTGCAAAGTTCTTGGCAAAGAGTTTGGCTTTGTCTGATGCTGACGAGATTACCTCAGGTCCATTGATGATAGTTGGGATAGAGCACACGCTTTGGTTCAGGATTCTGTTTGCTATTTGCCAAAACTAGTGGGAAACATGCTGCTGCTCAGCTACTTTGGAATTGACGGACTGAGCATATAACTCTCTTGCATTCTTTATTACTTTCTTACAATGGTTGCTGGCAGTCCTGAAAGCGGCTTTAGTTTCCATACATCTATTACGTTGGAAGCAGTGGAAAAAGTGATTTCTGTGCACAATGGCAGCAGCGCATTCTAGAGAGAACCATGGCTGGCTGTTAGATTTTTGCAGGAAATTTTTCGAGTGTATGAAACGGTCTATACCAACAATTGACCATTCCGTCAGGTCTGATACTATAGAGGACACATCCTTTTTAAACATGAAACGCAAAGGTAGATCCGATATAAATGTATGGAAGCTATCCCAGTCAGCCTTAGTGTATCGATATACTGTACGATGGAGAGGTACGTCTGGGGACTTATTACATTTCATTTTTATCTTAATTGATACAACAGAGTGGTCGAAAGATCCAAGAGGAGACAGAAAGGAAACTGAACATAGTTCAGGGCAAGTTGTGAGAAAAAGGTCTAGTAGGCTCGCATACTGGCCGCCATTGTTGGGCACACGCGTGGGTTCGTGAACAATCTGAGTGAGGTCATAAGCAATGGAGAAATCATGACAGAACCTCCCCTCATCATCGGTCTTGTTTGAGTGGGTCAACCATTCGACGTTGTGAACATTGAAGTCTCCACATACATGAATGTTAGCTGAAGGATAAACAGATAGGACTTGGTCAATTTTCAAAGATATGCTTTTAAACAAGACGAGAGCAATGGGTTGAAAATTTGTGGCGAGACACCTTGTAAGGCTTGCAGTTTCTGTGGTCTACGCTTTTGTCGCAAGATGGTAAGAACCAACTGTTTTATTGTCGTTGATTGGGAATTAGCAAGGAAAAATGCTAACACGTATTATTGGTAAACATTTTTCAGCTATTGGTGAAACTGAGTGATGAAAAGTATTTTGTGTTTTCGTATTGTTTTTTTTTTTTTTTTTGCATTTTTGTGACATCTTATGTTCCACTAAACGATAACAGCATCGGTTCTAACAACCCTGATCTAATAGAAAGATCTTTTAATTTAAGGGAACATTTTTCTTCTTATGACTGTACTCGTATTCCCCCCCCCTTTTTTTTTAAATATTCCTCCATGTCTGGAAAGTAAACTTAATTTTTTTATAAAAGATTTTTAATGAAAACACGAAAAAAAAACAAACAAAAAAAACAAACAAAAAACAACAACAACAACAACAACAACAACAACAACAACAAAACAGGAGCCATTTGTCGAGCCTTAATTACTCGTGTCTTAATATTTCGTCCATAAATATTAAAGAATCAGGGGGAGCAGGGAGGTGATGGTGGCTCAATTGTTAACGATGCGGGATTTAAACTTGAGTGTACTAAGTTCGAACCCAGTACGTGCCACAAAATACTTTCACTTAGGAACATTAGCAACCATCACGTGATTCCTCCCGAAAGAATTCCAAATAAAAAGATATTTGGGAAACGAATACCAACAAATTCATTATCATGAACGATGCTCAACAAACAAATCATCAGGACCAGTTGTCATGCCTTGACGTACATTTGTCGTGCCATAATTTATCGCACATAATTAGTAAAATTGACACTGTCTAGCAAACTACTCAGCCAATTTTGGGTCTAAACATTTGAAATTTATACATAACGGGGTTTCAGACGTGCCGTAAGCATATGAATCAGTTTTGGGGCGAAGATTTGTCTGCCAAAAGGTGAGAGTTGGAAGAGTTGACCTTTGTGGATTCTACCAAATTCCTCCGCCAATTTTGATGGTAAAGATGTTTTAGATGTAGGTAACTTGGACATGGGTAAAACTTTTTATTTTGATTTAAGACCAAAATAATAAATGTTAAGTAGTCAAAATTGGGGTCAAATTTTAACAAATTGACCTCTGCGGTCTCTACGAAATTACTCAGACAAATTTTGGTGTAAACATTTGAAATCTTACGTCAATTGTATTCACACTAAGGGCAAGTTATGATAATTACATAGGGCCCGAGCAAAGCCGGTCTGAACTGCTAGTTATCTTTAAACTTAAAACCGAAACTATTATCTGTAAACTTTCTCAATTTGGGAAGAGGGATTAAGTGAGTCAAATTATTATTGTTTTTAGTTTGTGTTTTAGTTTTCTTTGGGAAAGCAGTTTTGGTAACTTTTTAAATCACATCTCATGGTCCACAAAACGACCAGAGCCGCAGTTTAAACAAACCTGAATTAATCTACTGATATTGACAATTTTCACCTAAAGATAGATTTCATTAATATGTGTCGAGAAGAATGGGGCAGGTAAAATTAATTCTCGAATATTACTACGGATTACAAAACATTCAATTCAAAATATCGTATTACTAAACTTTACGCTTAGAATTCTGATTTAAAGGTTGATAAAACTCCATTACATGTTGTCGATCCTAGAAAATGTCCAAAATTTTAGCCTAAGTGTTGTGGGGTCTGACCCATATGAAATATATGAACTCTTCCGGACTGTATAAATAGATCGAGTAGTATACGGAAGTCGCGGCTCAGACTCTAACTATAAGTTCGACAGAAACTGGGCTATTTCGATGTTTTTTAGTTTTTTGTTTTCTGCCGAACTGATGCAAATGTTTTGAGTAGCACTAGGAGGTCTACCTTCCCAGGCCTTACATTCCGGCTTTTGATAGGAACAAACGGCCAACGTTAACTGTATAAAATACTCTGAGACACCCTCACTGGGGAATGCCGAAGAGGTTACTCAGACTTATTTTTGCAGAACCAACGTGCTCATCTTGTTGGGGCGCTGACCAATTTTCCCACCTTCCGATTTGTGTCATATCCTCTCACGGTGCGTGAGAGGTAAATACTGTAGCCTGTGTACTTCTGTAGTACACCATCTTGGCGGTACGTGCTACGACTGTTACTCTCTGTATATTCTCTTTGTTTCGATACAAATGTAACAGGGCATGGACGTGCGTATGGCAGAAGCTGTACGACAGCTAACGTATGCAGATGATCGAGTCGTGTGCGAGGTGACGACACAGCGAGAAAGAAAGAAAGAAAAAAATAACGATAGAAATAAATAAAAAGATTATAAAAAGAAAAAAAATGGCCTGAGAAAGACAGAAAAGACGTATTGTACATGTCGCCCTAGAGCAACAGGGAAAGTCGTATCCAAAACTTAGCCGGACAAAGAGAGAGTGCGACGTGTTCGACACGGCAGAGTCTAGTTAAGTACATTGGAGTACAAGAACTTTGGAGCAAAGAGGACATTATTCTAGAAGTACCTGTAAATAAATGTCTGTTGTTTCTACTAAAAAAAAGTGAGTCGAATTCTTTTCTTGGTTTTGTTTCCTTGCGAGTGTCAGCATACAACGTGTGGGTCTCGAGGTTGGCATGTAACGACTAGCTTACATAAATTATCTTTTCTAACTTGTATCCGTATTTTTCTGTGGTGACACTTACAGACCATATCACTTAAGCTGTCCGAATAAACCATGAAAATTCAGTTAAGCTTGCTTAACTAATATCTATTGAACGCATTTCATGAAAATCTGAAATATTTTTATATAAAAAGGTTGTGATCCTGATATGCCAAATAAAAAACAAAACTTTAAAACGCTGTAAAGAAACTGAAATTAGAAGAATATTCATTAATTAATAATTAATATCGATTGCTCATTGTAAAATATTCCAAAAATTAGGAGGTACCTAAATTTTCACCGAGGTATTTCACTCTTTTTCTCTTTTTTGCATAAAACTAAATTAAACTCAATATAGCCTATATACGATCGCTTACGCCCAGCACTTGTGCTTCAAAATTCATAATGATCGGTTAATTAGTTTAAGAGTAATTCTTGTACACAGAGATATAAGAAATATATAAACATATACCTAACTTTATATAAGTAGTGATTTATATTTATTATTATCGTGAATTTTTACTTCGTCTCTCCAGAATCTATAAAAGAATTATAATATAAATCAGCTTGCTATCAGGCTGGGATATAAGCCTGTTTAGTAATAAAAAGTCCACATCCTCAGACGCCTAGAGACAAAGTGTTAGTTTATTATTAATCACTTGAGGCACCCCCTCTAGGGAAATACCGATGAGGCTGCTCAAGTATTTTTGGTGCTACAGATCGCTTATCTTAGTTCTCAAAGTCCCCCTGATCTTGTGTCTAATCTCCTCTGGAACAAAAAAGGTAAATAATAAATATTACGAACATGCGATTTGCTTAACAATAGACTCAGGTGCGGAAAAGTGACAAAGAAAAAAAAAATATAATAAATAAATGTTATCAAAGGCAAGATTAGTTACTTTTCTACCTACCCGGATAAGTTTTTGGTGTTTTAACTAGTTTTTAAGTATGTTTTAAATGTGAAACGCAAGTACTGCTGAGCACTTCAGTTAAAACGAAAACAAAGATGGCGCCATGATGCGCCCTCTCTTTTGGAATCTTGAGAATCGGTCAAGACCTCCCAAATTTTTTTATTTTTAATACTATTAAATCGTCAGCCTGATATTTTACTATCGAGCTACAACACCATTTTATCGCTTTCAAATGTAATATCTATTGTTTTTTTTGTTTTTTTTTTAATATTATTCGCGATTCTGTTGTATTTAATTGTTACGATTATCTAAGTGGCGAGGGAGTTACCTGCCCTTGGTTTATTTGTGTCGCCCCTTTTTTTTAGGAGAGACGTATTATTATTATTGTTGGTTCACAAGGAGCTTTCACGCAGGTTATCAAAGATCTCTCCTTGAAACCAACCTGTGGCGTTCCCTGGAAGCTGAGTGACAACAAGTCTCCTCAGATTTCCAGTACTCTTCACCTCTTTCGATAAGATTATTATTATTATTATTATTATTATTATTATTATTATTATTATTATTATTTTGTTTTATTAAATATTTAAATATGTTTTATGTAAATATTTATTATATCTCCTAACACAAGTAAAAGGAACTTTGCCTGTGTGTTTGTGAGATCGTTTCCTATAGAGTCCAAAATGGCTGGGCCGATTTTTATGAAATCTCATATGAAGGTATTTCAGGTGCCTGACAGTGTTCTTAGATAAGTTTTGTATCGGAATGTCTTCGATAAGTATCAGTAAGCGATAATCAAAATAATCCGATGAAAGAAGAGGCGATTTTGACCAAAGTTAACACCTTACACAGCCTAATCTCACAAGTGTGTTTGAGAAGTGTTATTACCACACAAGCCAAAGGGCCCGACACAAATTCAACAGTAGGTTCTTTTATATGACAGGGGCACGTTCCAAATTGTTGTTTCTGTTTAAAACGCAACTGCAGCATGATACTTGACTTTTTCATTATAAACTTGCATTGAAGCCATTATATATAAAAAAATATAAATCCACAGAAGATTTTCTTTTGTGCAATGTAGACTACAATGTATTGTAAACTAATTCGCTGTGTGTGTGTGTGTGTGTGTGTGTGAGAGAGAGAGAGAGAGAGAGAGAGAGAGAAAGTGAGAGGGGAATGAAAAATACTAGAGTTCCCTCTCTTTATTTTAGTCGTAAACAATTGCGAAATAGTGAAAGTATTGGAAATTATTTCTAACCGCCTCGTCAACAGAACGGAAATTCTTAGAGAGTCGTAACCTACCCATACCATCAATCCATCCATCTTCATTTCCTTCTCCTCCTTCTCCATCCTCCTCGTACTACTACTACTACTACTACTACTACTACTACTACTACTAACTTTCATCTCGTGAACCTTTGTTCGTATCTTTGTTGTAAGAAAAAAAATACCACACTATTATTACGTAATACCGAGAGATGTGCACTAAAATCTTAGGAAACTGCTTCACTTTCTGTTTACTAAAAGAAACAATACACGTGTGCGCCATGCCCCCCCCCCAGCCTCACCCAGGGAACGTGCAGATGATGTATTATTTTATTGTTTATTTGTTCTACTCTTACCCCCTTTGTCCACCCGCTACATTTCTGATAAGGATCTTCTTTTTTTTTTATTAAATGTTTGTTTCAATCGTAGATTAGCGGCTGTGTCGACAACAACATAACATTGTCAGTGTTTACAAACACATTTTCAACACATTATGACAAAAATGTTTTCACTGATCTTTTGATTTTTTGTTGTATACGTTTTTGTTTTATTTTACTTCAGTCGAAGTTCTCAGAAATCAAAGGGCCCACAACCTGGGGCTAACACTTGAACTCTAAATGAGATACATAGATATTCGAATGTTCCATTAAAGTTCTTTATCTCTCAAACACTGAGTTAGTAAAGAAATTGAGAACATAGTTTTCCTCTCCTCAAATAACCATTTTCAAATGTTGTAGTATATCTTTCATTTTGGTCTAATGGTCTTACTGGATTTCTGGACAAGAATTTATCTAGTCTGGTGTAGTATCCAGCTTCGTGTTGTTACTTGAGGAAACATCACTTGAAGAAGGTGCACCATTCCTCAGAAAAGCTAATGTAAGTTAGCCATAGTGAGAAGATCTTATTAAGGCATCGAATACTGAATGTGATTTTGAATATTTTGTCAGGGTTTACTTCTAGGGAAAAGTATCCTCACGCCAGTTTGTTCTGATAAACCCCTGTACAGAGAAACCTTAGACACTTGAGAATAATGTGTCTAATAGGCATTCAAGCTCTCTAATGAATCTGTTTTTATATGGTATCTCAGATTGCAATGAATACAATACAAGAGCAAGGAGAACACTTATCCTAATCGATTTCGAAAAAATCTGTGGTTACCGAGTCTAGAACCCTAACCATAACCCCTACCGCTAACGCTTACACCTAACTTTAATCCATATACCCAACCCTAACCTTAACCCTAACCAACACTAACGTTTACAGAAGAGACCATGGGATACTTTAGCCATTTATGAAACGAGAAGTTGCTGAGTATGACCATCATTCGTTAAGTGCCCCTTTGGCGTGTTACAAGGTGCCTTCAATAAGTTTCCATACCGTTTTCATATGGACACGTTCATTGATTGTACACACATATAATCTCCTCCGGCTGCAATGCACTTGTTGAGCCCCCCCCCCAAAAAAAAACTTCTGGAAGTCCCCATGGGAGTATTGTTGTGTAAGTGTGTTAATGACCCTCGTCACAGTCGCTTCCATCTCCTCAATTGTCTCATAACGACAGCCTCTAAGGTTTTCCTTGTGCTTAGGGAATAACGAAAAGTCACAGGGAGCAAGGTCTGAACTATAGGGAAGGTGAGGAACTGTCTTGATGCCCATCTTAGTCAATTAGTCTGTGACATGGATGGAATTGTGGACTGTTCCATTCTGACATCAAACTGTGTACTTAATGTCTCTATAGAAACATAAAGGTCCTTTATTTCGCCAATTAACCCTGGCCTTCTAACTACCTTACTTCTACCACACGTCTTATCATCTCTCACAGACTCCCTGCCTTCCTTGAAACACTTATGCCACTCAAAAACCGATGTTCGATTCATGCAAGATGACCCCAAAACAGTTTGGCATTCTTTCCAAGTTTAAAACAGAATTTTATAGCATGCTGTTTTTCTACAGTGTCCTCGCGTCTAGATTGCACTTTTGAAATTCACCTGCTGTGATAATCAGGCTCTAGTAGAGTGTATTCCAATTCCTGCTGTAGCTGTTTATGTGCATCTGAAATCATAAACATTGGTCAGTCGTCTCATGAGATGTATAGCAATATCATGCTGAATTTTCAAGAATCTGCAGCAATTTTAAATTCTTGTACAAAAAAAAAAAAAAAAAATCTTGAAACGTATGTAAGGCACCTCGTATCTATGCATTATGGAATTACTT
>NC_136493.1:95471622-95509122 GCF_053919585.1 Euprymna scolopes
TACTAGCAGTTCAGCCCGGCTTTGCTCGGGCCCTATGTACTGTTTCTAACTTGATGTGCATTGTATATATGTATTAAAAAGTTTGATTCATGTCCAGGTAAGCTACATTTAAAATTTAAAGTGTTTAAACCCAAAATTGGTGGGGGAGTTTGGTAGAGTCTGGTAAGGTAAACTCTTTCAACTTTGACCTCTTGGCAGCCATAATTTCGGCCCCCAAACTGATTAAAATGTTTGCTGCATATCAGAATACCTTTTATGTAAAATTTCAAATGTTTTGACACAAAATTGGCTGAATAGTTTGCTAGAGACTGCCAATTTCGGCCCAAAACCGATTAAAATGCTTGCCTTATGTCTAAATACACTTTATGTAAATTTTCAAATGTTTAAACCAAAAATTTGCTGAGTAATTTGGTAGAGACCGCAAAGGCTAAATTTTTTAAAACTTTGACCTAAATTTTTACGTCTTAACATTTATAGTTTTTGGCTCAAATCAAATTAAAAAATTTGATACATGTCCAAATAAACTACATCTAAAATTTCAAGTGTTTAAACCCGAAATTTGTAGAGGAATTTTGTAGAGTTTTCAAAGGTCAAATCGTGGAACTTTGACTACTTGACAGCCAAATTTCCCAAATCTCAATACGCCTTACGTTAAATCTCGTGTCTGTAGACTGAAAATTGACAGAGTAGTTTGATAGTGAAATATACACACACAGACACGCACACACACAGAGACAATTTCTCTTTCATGAATAATTATAATCCCAATAATATTAACTCAATAATAGCATTTATGAACTCAATAGATCCCAACAGCTTTAAAGCAAATAATAAACCTGGTGAATTAACAAAGAAATAGATATTTTCATAAAAAACATAGTTGTTTATTATTTCACACTTCACGAGCTAAAAAAACACACCATATAGCGGATATGTAGCTAAATAGATAATAAATTCTCTTAAAATCGGTCTTCTCTGTCGCTTTAAACACCCGAGGATAGTGTATATCTCTACGAATCTACTAATAGACCATGTATGGGATACTGTTATCATATTCAAGCTTGTGAATCAGTGTTCCATTTGAAGGTCCTTGATAAATTGCAGAAACGTGTCTGTAATTTGATTGCCCCCCCCACACTTTCTGTTTTAGTGCAACCTCTCTCTCATAGACGTGGTGTTGCTAGACTCAGTCTTTTCTACAAATACTATTATGGCACGTGCTCCTTAGAATTGTTTGATTTATTTCTTGTTTCACTTTTTCCAGCTGGTTTGATTCGTTGGTTTAGAGGTCTCCATGAATTCGTTAAAACCTCATTGCAATACAGCTTCCTATTCCACTAGCTTATTTCCAAGGACTGCAACGGCTGAGGAACTCCCTTCCTGCTTACTGTTTTCCTTCTACCTACAGCCTCGGTCTTTTCAAGACTATGGTCAATAGACATCTATCGTCTTTACAATAATCATTTTTTGGTTCTTGTTAGCTACTTAAATCTAGTGGCTTCATGTCTTTTCTCGAGCGATTTCCATAAAAAATAATTAAAAACATCGCATCAACGATACCACACACACGCAAAAAAAAAACAAAAAAACAAAAAAACAAAAAACAAATAAGATATACAAAAATCAAATCAAGAATTTAAAATTTTGACTAAATAGTTAAAGCTCGATGAACTTAAGTTGAAAATATTCAGTCTGTAATAATAATAATAATAATAATAATAATAATAATAATAATAATAATAATGATAATGAGCTCTTACCAGACCTCCACTGTATAAGTGCAAAGAGAACTGGAACCTTGGGTAGGCTTAATGCCACTCAAATTCCAGTAAGACCAATGGCCACTGCCAACGAGAAATCAATGGCAAGCACCTGTTGCGATAAAGCAAATGCTTTTTGCAAATGTTATCAAAAGAGGTGGAGATTACAGGAAAATTTGGGGAGACTTATTGTCACTCAGCTTACAGGGAACACTACACCCTGTATTCAATGGGATCTTTGATGTCCTGTGTGATAGCTCCTTGTGAGCCAATAATAATAATAATAATAATAATAATAATAATAATAATAATAATAATAATAATAATAATAATAATAATAATTAGGCTTATATCTGAAAAATATTAAAATATATGAATAATACTTAATTTAGAATTCAATGCCAAAGAAGAGGAAAAATACATAAGATTAAATAATGAATTAATAAATGTATCAAGATTAAAGCTATCCCAATGCTTAAAATAAATAAATCATACACTAAACTTAAATTTCTAACCACGAATCCTAAAGAACTTGACAGTGTTGTTTCCCATGTCTAGATAAAAATGTTGGTACTTGTACAGTTTAATCAAGACATTTAAAAAAATGAAAATATCGATAGAAAGTTATACTGTACTTATTCTCTATGGAATGAAGTTCTCCCTCCCCACAAAAACAATTTCACTTAATTTGATCAATAAGTTTTTTTTTTGTGTGTTTTTTGGTGTTTTTTTTTTACAGCAAAAAAAAAAAAATTTTTTTTATTATATCAATCAAAAGATAGTCATGTTTCGATTCTTAAGAAGAAAAGCTATTATTTAACATGGGAAGGGGGTGTCGACGCTTTAGACCGAGTTATCTCCCCGTTGCGTGTTATAAAAATCGAAATATTACTACCTTGAGCGCACTGTCATAAAAACGTGTTTTTTCGGTGTAAAAAAAAACAAAAACAAAAAAAAAAAAAAACTACTCGATCAAATTAAGTTAACATTTTTTCGGAGAACTTCAGTCTAAAACGGATGCGTACAATATAACTTTTTTTTTGTTGATATTTTCATTTTTTTTTGATGTCTTGATTAAACTGTGCAAGTACCATGATTTTAAATAAATTAATTGGTTGATATGAAACCGAATGTTGCAATGGGTAAATAAATGAAGGAGGATATTGTGTCGTGATTAGTGTTAAGTATTGTTAGAAATTATTATATCATTTTTCATTATTAATTAATGTTGTTAAGTATTGTTAGAAATTATTATATCATTTTTCATTATTAATTAATGTTGTTAAGTATTGTTAGAAATTATTATATCATTTTTCATTATTAATTAATGTTGTTAAGTATTGTTAGAAATTATTATATCATTTTTCATTATTAATTAATGTTGTTAAGTATTGTTAGAAATTATTATATCATTTTTCATTATTAATTAATGTTGTTAAGTATTGTTAGAAATTATTATATCATTTTTCATTATTAATTAATGTTGTTAAGTATTGTTAGAAATTATTATATCATTTTTCATTATTAATTAATGTTGTTAAGTATTGTTAGAAATTATTATATCATTTTTCATTATTAATTAATGTTGTTAAGTATTGTTAGAAATTATTATATCATTTTTCATTATTAATTAATGTTGTTAAGTATTGTTAGAAATTATTATATCATTTTTCATTATTAATTAATGTTGTTAAGTATTGTTAGAAATTATTATATCATTTTTTATTATTACTTAATGTTGTTAAGTATTGTTAGAAATTATTATATCATTTTTCATTATTAATTAATGTTGTTAAGTATTGTTAGAAATTATTATATCATTTTTCATTATTAATTAATGTTGTTAAGTATTGTTAGAAATTATTATATCATTTTTCATTATTAATTAATGTTGTTAAGTATTGTTAGAAATTATTATATCATTTTTCATTATTAATTAATGTTGTTAAGTATTGTTACAAATTATTATATCATTTTTCAATATTAATTAATGTTGTTAAGTATTGTTAGAAATTATTATATCATTTTTTATTATTAATTAATGTTGTTAAGTATTGTTAGAAATTATTATAACATTTTTCATTATTAATTAATGTTGTTAAGTATTGTTAGAAATTATTATATCATTTTTCATTATTAATTAATGTTGTTAAGTATTGTTAGAAATTATTATATCATTTTTCATTATTAATTAATGTTGTTAAGTATTGTTAGAAATTATTATATCATTTTTCATTATTAATTAATGTTGTTAAGTATTGTTAGAAATTATTATATCATTTTTTATTATTAATTAATGTTGTTAAGTATTGTTAGAAATTATTATAACATTTTTCATTATTAATTAATGTTGTTAAGTATTGTTAGAAATTATTATATCATTTTTCATTATTAATTAATGTTGTTAAGTATTGTTAGAAATTATTATATCATTTTTCATTATTAATTAATGTTGTTAAGTATTGTTAGAAATTATTATATCATTTTTCATTATTAATTAATGTTGTTAAGTATTGTTAGAAATTATTATATCATTTTTCATTATTAATTAATGTTGTTAAGTATTGTTAGAAATTATTATATCATTTTTCATTATTAATTAATGTTGTTAAGTATTGTTAGAAATTATTATATCATTTTTCATTATTAATTAATGTTGTTAAGTATTGTTAGAAATTATTATATCATTTTTCATTATTAATTAATGTTGTTAAGTATTGTTACAAATTATTATATCATTTTTCATTATTAATTAATGTTGTTAAGTATTGTTAGAAATTATTATATCATTTTTCATTATTAATTAATGTTGTTAAGTATTGTTACAAATTATTATATCATTTTTCATTATTAATTAATGTTGTTAAGTATTGTTAGAAATTATTATATCATTTTTCATTATTAATTAATGTTGTTAAGTATTGTTAGAAATTATTATATCATTTTTCATTATTAATTAATGTTGTTAAGTATTGTTAGAAATTATTATATCATTTTTCATTATTAATTAATGTTGTTAAGTATTGTTAGAAATTATTATATCATTTTTCATCATTAATTAATGTTGTTAAGTATTGTTAGAAATTATTATATCATTTTTCATTATTAATTAATGTTGTTAAGTATTGTTAGAAATTATTATATCATTTTTCATTATTAATTAATGTTGTTAAGTATTGTTAGAAATTATTATATCATTTTTCATTATTAATTAATGTTGTTAAGTATTGTTAGAAATTATTATATCATTTTTCATTATTAATTAATGTTGTTAAGTATTGTTAGAAATTATTATATCATTTTTCATTATTAATTAATGTTGTTAAGTATTGTTAGAAATTATTATATCATTTTTCATTATTAATTAATGTTGTTAAGTATTGTTAGAAATTATTATATCATTTTTCATTATTAATTAATGTTGTTAAGTATTGTTAGAAATTATTATATCATTTTTCATTATTAATTAATGTTGTTAAGTATTGTTAGAAATTATTATATCATTTTTCATTATTAATTAATGTTGTTAAGTATTGTTAGAAATTATTATATCATTTTTCATTATTAATTAATGTTGTTAAGTATTGTTAGAAATTATTATATCATTTTTCATTATTAATTAATGTTGTTAAGTATTGTTAGAAATTATTATATCATTTTTCATTATTAATTAATGTTGTTAAGTATTGTTAGAAATTATTATATCATTTTTCATTATTAATTAATGTTGTTAAGTATTGTTAGAAATTATTATATCATTTTTCATTATTAATTAATGTTGTTAAGTATTGTTACAAATTATTATATCATTTTTCATTATTAATTAATGTTGTTAAGTATTGTTAGAAATTATTATATCATTTTTCATTATTAATTAATGTTGTTAAGTATTGTTAGAAATTATTATATCATTTTTCATTAGTAATTAATGTTGTTAAGTATTGTTAGAAATTATTATATCATTTTTCATTATTAATTAATGTTGTTAAGTATTGTTAGAAATTATTATATCATTTTTCATTATTAATTAATGTTGTTAAGTATTGTTAGAAATTATTATATCATTTTTCATTATTAATTAATGTTGTTAAGTATTGTTAGAAATTATTATATCATTTTTCATTATTAATTAATGTTGTTAAGTATTGTTACAAATTATTATAACATTTTTCATTATTAATTAATGTTGTTAAGTATTGTTAGAAATTATTATATCATTTTTCATTATTAATTAATGTTGTTAAGTATTGTTAGAAATTATTATATCATTTTTCATTATTAATTAATGTTGTTAAGTATTGTTAGAAATTATTATATCATTTTTCATTATTAATTAATGTTGTTAAGTATTGTTAGAAATTATTATATCATTTTTCATTATTAATTAATGTTGTTAAGTATTGTTACAAATTATTATAACATTTTTCATTATTAATTAATGTTGTTAAGTATTGTTAGAAATTATTATATCATTTTTCATTATTAATTAATGTTGTTAAGTATTGTTAGAAATTATTATATCATTTTTCATTATTAATTAATGTTGTTAAGTATTGTTAGAAATTATTATATCATTTTTCATTATTAATTAATGTTGTTAAGTATTGTTAGAAATTATTATATCATTTTTCATTATTAATTAATGTTGTTAAGTATTGTTAGAAATTATTATATCATTTTTCATTATTAATTAATGTTGTTAAGTATTGTTAGAAATTATTATATCATTTTTCATTATTAATTAATGTTGTTAAGTATTGTTAGAAATTATTATATCATTTTTCATTATTAATTAATGTTGTTAAGTATTGTTAGAAATTATTATATCATTTTTCATTATTAATTAATGTTGTTAAGTATTGTTAGAAATTATTATATCATTTTTCATTATTAATTAATGTTGTTAAGTATTGTTAGAAATTATTATATCATTTTTCATTATTAATTAATGTTGTTAAGTATTGTTAGAAATTATTATATCATTTTTCATTATTAATTAATGTTGTTAAGTATTGTTAGAAATTATTATATCATTTTTCATTATTAATTAATGTTGTTAAGTATTGTTAGAAATTATTATATCATTTTTCATTATTAATTAATGTTGTTAAGTATTGTTAGAAATTATTATATCATTTTTCATTATTAATTAATGTTGTTAAGTATTGTTAGAAATTATTATATCATTTTTCATTATTAATTAATGTTGTTAAGTATTGTTAGAAATTATTATATCATTTTTCATTATTAATTAATGTTGTTAAGTATTGTTAGAAATTATTATATCATTTTTCATTATTAATTAATGTTGTTAAGTATTGTTAGAAATTATTATATCATTTTTCATTATTAATTAATGTTGTTAAGTATTGTTAGAAATTATTATATCATTTTTCATTATTAATAAATGTTGTTAAGTATTGTTAGAAATTATTATATCATTTTTCATTATTAATTAATGTTGTTAAGTATTGTTAGAAATTATTATATCATTTTTCATTATTAATTAATGTTGTTAAGTATTGTCACAAATTATTATAACATTTTTCATTATTAATTAATGTTGTTAAGTATTGTTACAAATTATTATATCATTTTTCATTATTAATTAATATTGTTAAGTATTGTTACAAATTATTATAACATTTTTCATTATTAATTAATGTTGTTAAGTATTGTTAGAAATTATTATATCATTTTTCATTATTAATTAATGTTGTTAAGTATTGTTAGAAATTATTATATCATTTTTCATTATTAATTAATGTTGTTAAGTATTGTTAGAAATTATTATATCATTTTTCATTATTAATTAATGTTGTTAAGTATTGTTAGAAATTATTATAACATTTTTCATTATTAATTAATGTTGTTAAGTATTGTTAGAAATTATTATAACATTTTTCATTATTAATTAATGTTGTTAAGTATTGTTACAAATTATTATAACATTTTTCATTATTAATTAATGTTGTTAAGTATTGTTAGAAATTATTATATCATTTTTCATTATTAATTAATGTTGTTAAGTATTGTTAGAAATTATTATATCATTTTTCATTATTAATTAATGTTGTTAAGTATTGTTACAAATTATTATAACATTTTTCATTATTAATTAATGTTGTTAAGTATTGTTAGAAATCATTATATCATTTTTCATTATTAATTAATGTTGTTAAGTATTGTTAGAAATTATTATATCATTTTTCATTATTAATTAATGTTGTTAAGTATTGTTACAAATTATTATAACATTTTTCATTATTAATTAATGTTGTTAAGTATTGTTAGAAATTATTATATCATTTTTCATTATTAATTAATGTTGTTAAGTATTGTTAGAAATTATTATATCATTTTTCATTATTAATTAATGTTGTTAAGTATTGTTAGAAATTATTATATCATTTTTCATTATTAATTAATGTTGTTAAGTATTGTTAGAAATTATTATATCATTTTTCATTATTAATTAATGTTGTTAAGTATTGTTACAAATTATTATATCATTTTTCATTATTAATTAATGTTGTTAAGTATTGTTAGAAATTATTATATCATTTTTCATTATTAATTAATGTTGTTAAGTATTGTTACAAATTATTATATCATTTTTCATTATTAATTAATGTTGTTAAGTATTGTTAGAAATTATTATATCATTTTTCATTATTAATTAATGTTGTTAAGTATTGTTAGAAATTATTATATCATTTTTCATTATTAATTAATGTTGTTAAGTATTGTTAGAAATTATTATATCATTTTTCATCATTAATTAATGTTGTTAAGTATTGTTAGAAATTATTATATCATTTTTCATTATTAATTAATGTTGTTAAGTATTGTTAGAAATTATTATATCATTTTTCATTATTAATTAATGTTGTTAAGTATTGTTAGAAATTATTATATCATTTTTCATTATTAATTAATGTTGTTAAGTATTGTTAGAAATTATTATATCATTTTTCATTATTAATTAATGTTGTTAAGTATTGTTAGAAATTATTATATCATTTTTCATTATTAATTAATGTTGTTAAGTATTGTTAGAAATTATTATATCATTTTTCATTATTAATTAATGTTGTTAAGTATTGTTAGAAATTATTATATCATTTTTCATTATTAATTAATGTTGTTAAGTATTGTTACAAATTATTATAACATTTTTCATTATTAATTAATGTTGTTAAGTATTGTTAGAAATTATTATATCATTTTTCATTATTAATTAATGTTGTTAAGTATTGTTAGAAATTATTATATCATTTTTCATTATTAATTAATGTTGTTAAGTATTGTTAGAAATTATTATATCATTTTTCATTATTAATTAATGTTGTTAAGTATTGTTAGAAATTATTATATCATTTTTCATTATTAATTAATGTTGTTAAGTATTGTTACAAATTATTATATCATTTTTCATTATTAATTAATGTTGTTAAGTATTGTTAGAAATTATTATATCATTTTTCATTATTAATTAATGTTGTTAAGTATTGTTAGAAATTATTATATCATTTTTCATTATTAATTAATGTTGTTAAGTATTGTTAGAAATTATTATATCATTTTTCATTATTAATTAATGTTGTTAAGTATTGTTAGAAATTATTATATCATTTTTCATTATTAATTAATGTTGTTAAGTATTGTTAGAAATTATTATATCATTTTTCATCATTAATTAATGTTGTTAAGTATTGTTAGAAATTATTATATCATTTTTCATTATTAATTAATGTTGTTAAGTATTGTTAGAAATTATTATATCATTTTTCATTATTAATTAATGTTGTTAAGTATTGTTAGAAATTATTATATCATTTTTCATTATTAATTAATGTTGTTAAGTATTGTTAGAAATTATTATATCATTTTTCATTATTAATTAATGTTGTTAAGTATTGTTAGAAATTATTATATCATTTTTCATTATTAATTAATGTTGTTAAGTATTGTTAGAAATTATTATATCATTTTTCATTATTAATTAATGTTGTTAAGTATTGTTAGAAATTATTATATCATTTTTCATTATTAATTAATGTTGTTAAGTATTGTTACAAATTATTATAACATTTTTCATTATTAATTAATGTTGTTAAGTATTGTTAGAAATTATTATATCATTTTTCATTATTAATTAATGTTGTTAAGTATTGTTTGAAATTATTATATCATTTTTCATTATTAATTAATGTTGTTAAGTATTGTTAGAAATTATTATATCATTTTTCATTATTAATTAATGTTGTTAAGTATTGTTAGAAATTATTATATCATTTTTCATTATTAATTAATGTTGTTAAGTATTGTTAGAAATTATTATATCATTTTTCATTATTAATTAATGTTGTTAAGTATTGTTAGAAATTATTATATCATTTTTCATTATTAATTAATGTTGTTAAGTATTGTTACAAATTATTATAACATTTTTCATTATTAATTAATGTTGTTAAGTATTGTTAGAAATTATTATATCATTTTTCATTATTAATTAATGTTGTTAAGTATTGTTACAAATTATTATAACATTTTTCATTATTAATTAATGTTGTTAAGTATTGTTAGAAATTATTATATCATTTTTCATTATTAATTAATGTTGTTAAGTATTGTTAGAAATTATTATATCATTTTTCATTATTAATTAATGTTGTTAAGTATTGTTAGAAATTATTATATCATTTTTCATTATTAATTAATGTTGTTAAGTATTGTTAGAAATTATTATATCATTTTTCATTATTAATTAATGTTGTTAAGTATTGTTACAAATTATTATAACATTTTTCATTATTAATTAATGTTGTTAAGTATTGTTAGAAATTATTATATCATTTTTCATTATTAATTAATGTTGTTAAGTATTGTTAGAAATTATTATATCATTTTTCATTATTAATTAATGTTGTTAAGTATTGTTACAAATTATTATAACATTTTTCATTATTAATTAATGTTGTTAAGTATTGTTACAAATTATTATATCATTTTTCATTATTAATTAATGTTGTTAAGTATTGTTACAAATTATTATAACATTTTTCATTATTAATTAATGTTGTTAAGTATTGTTAGAAATTATTATATCATTTTTCATTATTAATTAATGTTGTTAAGTATTGTTAGAAATTATTATATCATTTTTCATTATTAATTAATGTTGTTAAGTATTGTTAGAAATTATTATATCATTTTTCATTATTAATTAATGTTGTTAAGTATTGTTAGAAATTATTATATCATTTTTCATTATTAATTAATGTTGTTAAGTATTGTTAGAAATTATTATATCATTTTTCATTATTAATTAATGTTGTTAAGTATTGTTAGAAATTATTATATCATTTTTCATTATTAATTAATGTTGTTAAGTATTGTTAGAAATTATTATATCATTTTTCATTATTAATTAATGTTGTTAAGTATTGTTAGAAATTATTATATCATTTTTCATTATTAATTAATGTTGTTAAGTATTGTTAGAAATTATTATATCATTTTTCATCATTAATTAATGTTGTTAAGTATTGTTAGAAATTATTATATCATTTTTCATTATTAATTAATGTTGTTAAGTATTGTTAGAAATTATTATATCATTTTTCATTATTAATTAATGTTGTTAAGTATTGTTAGAAATTATTATATCATTTTTCATTATTAATTAATGTTGTTAAGTATTGTTAGAAATTATTATATCATTTTTCATTATTAATTAATGTTGTTAAGTATTGTTAGAAATTATTATATCATTTTTCATTATTAATTAATGTTGTTAAGTATTGTTACAAATTATTATATCATTTTTCATTATTAATTAATGTTGTTAAGTATTGTTAGAAATTATTATATCATTTTTCATTATTAATTAATGTTGTTAAGTATTGTTACAAATTATTATAACATTTTTCATTATTAATTAATGTTGTTAAGTATTGTTAGAAATTATTATATCATTTTTCATTATTAATTAATGTTGTTAAGTATTGTTAGAAATTATTATATCATTTTTCATTATTAATTAATGTTGTTAAGTATTGTTAGAAATTATTATATCATTTTTCATTATTAATTAATGTTGTTAAGTATTGTTAGAAATTATTATATCATTTTTCATTATTAATTAATGTTGTTAAGTATTGTTAGAAATTATTATATCATTTTTCATTATTAATTAATGTTGTTAAGTATTGTTAGAAATTATTATATCATTTTTCATTATTAATTAATGTTGTTAAGTATTGTTACAAATTATTATAACATTTTTCATTATTAATTAATGTTGTTAAGTATTGTTAGAAATTATTATATCATTTTTCATTATTAATTAATGTTGTTAAGTATTGTTACAAATTATTATAACATTTTTCATTATTAATTAATGTTGTTAAGTATTGTTAGAAATTATTATATCATTTTTCATTATTAATTAATGTTGTTAAGTATTGTTAGAAATTATTATATCATTTTTCATTATTAATTAATGTTGTTAAGTATTGTTAGAAATTATTATAACATTTTTCATTATTAAATAATGTTGTTAAGTATTGTTAGAAATTATTATAACATTTTTCATTATTAATTAATGTTGTTAAGTATTGTTAGAAATTATTATAACATTTTTCATTATTAATTAATGTTGTTAAGTATTGTTACAAATTATTATAACATTTTTCATTATTAATTAATGTTGTTAAGTATTGTTAGAAATTATTATATCATTTTTCATTATTAATTAATGTTGTTAAGTATTGTTAGAAATTATTATGCCATTTTTCATTATTAATTAATGTTGTTAAGTATTGTTACAAATTATTATAACATTTTTCATTATTAATTAATGTTGTTAAGTATTGTTAGAAATTATTATATCATTTTTCATTATTAATTAATGTTGTTAAGTATTGTTAGAAATTATTATATCATTTTTCATTATTAATTAATGTTGTTAAGTATTGTTAGAAATTATTATATCATTTTTCATTATTAATTAATGTTGTTAAGTATTGTTACAAATTATTATAACATTTTTCATTATTAATTAATGTTGTTAAGTATTGTTAGAAATTATTATATCATTTTTCATTATTAATTAATGTTGTTAAGTATTGTTAGAAATTATTATATCATTTTTCATTATTAATTAATGTTGTTAAGTATTGTTACAAATTATTATAACATTTTTCATTATTAATTAATGTTGTTAAGTATTGTTACAAATTATTATATCATTTTTCATTATTAATTAATGTTGTTAAGTATTGTTACAAATTATTATAACATTTTTCATTATTAATTAATGTTGTTAAGTATTGTTAGAAATTATTATATCATTTTTCATTATTAATTAATGTTGTTAAGTATTGTTAGAAATTATTATATCATTTTTCATTATTAATTAATGTTGTTAAGTATTGTTAGAAATTATTATATCATTTTTCATTATTAATTAATGTTGTTAAGTATTGTTAGAAATTATTATATCATTTTTCATTATTAATTAATGTTGTTAAGTATTGTTAGAAATTATTATATCATTTTTCATTATTAATTAATGTTGTTAAGTATTGTTAGAAATTATTATATCATTTTTCGTTATTAATTAATGTTGTTAAGTATTGTTAGAAATTATTATATCATTTTTCATTATTAATTAATGTTGTTAAGTATTGTTAGAAATTATTATATCATTTTTCATTATTAATTAATGTTGTTAAGTATTGTTACAAATTATTATATCATTTTTCATTATTAATTAATGTTGTTAAGTATTGTTAGAAATTATTATATCATTTTTCATTATTAATTAATGTTGTTAAGTATTGTTACAAATTATTATATCATTTTTCATTATTAATTAATGTTGTTAAGTATTGTTAGAAATTATTATATCATTTTTCATTATTAATTAATGTTGTTAAGTATTGTTACAAATTATTATAACATTTTTCATTATTAATTAATGTTGTTAAGTATTGTTACAAATTATTATATCATTTTTTATTATTAATTAATATTGTTAAGTATTGTTAGAAATTATTACATCATTTTTCATTATTAATTAATGTTGTTAAGTATTGTTAGAAATTATTATATCATTTTTCATTATTAATTAATGTTGTTAAGTATTGTTACAAATTATTATAACATTTTTCATTATTAATTAATGTTGTTAAGTATTTCACTTATAATTGTACACTTATAAGTGTTTAACTCCACTAAACTTATACGAAGTTGCACTTTTTAGAATCCCTTTTATTAAAGACTAGCCTGGGTGCCCGACGTTGCCCGGGTGTTTGGTGGTGTGTGTTGAGCAAAAAAAAAAAAAGTTGTAGTAGGCAGGCGAAAAAGGAAAAGAACGTGAAAAAGAAAAACGTGACGTCTTTGCTGTTACGCCCATCGCCAATCCGAAAGTGTCGAATGTTTTAATTTAGGCGAGTCAATCGAAAAGTGGAGATGACTTTCGAAAATATCGGCGAAAAAATCGACCCCTCGTTGTAGAAAAGTGCCCAGTTTAGGGTGAAGGAATTAATGTTTTTAGTCAAGTTTTCGATATTTGTCGTCTGAAGGGTGAAATTTCAAAACGATACCGATATCGTGAAAATCCGCCGCCTCTGTCGAAAGTTTTAGGCATACATACATACATACATACATACATACATACATACATACATACATACATACATACATACATACATACATAGATTTAAACAGACAGGTGAGAGTTATATTATAGAAGACGAATGTAAACATCACACACACACACACGCGAAGACATTAAATATTGATAAAAATAAACAGAAGCTAAAAATTGTAAACCAATTGCAAATAATTAATTAAAAGTCTGATCAATATATTATGGCAATTGAACTACACAGAGGCGTGCGCATTTAATTTCCGCATAGAATCATCATCACTTAGCCTGGCGATTCTCTGCGGATATGGAACGTGAACGCACCTGCGTAGCTCAATTCGAATAAAACTATTTCGATACCACTAAGCTCTACTAACACACTGAGCACCGCTGAAGTATATACCTAAAATCTAGGAACATGGTATGCGTGAATATACATGGAATAAGAGCAGACTTAGATAAGGAAGCCAAAGTTTTTCAATCAACATCTTAAGACGTATTTGATTTGATGTCAACAAGTGTATGTACTGATCTTTACGGCCAGTTGTAATTCAAACAGTTAAGACAATCATCTACAATTAATATCTGCACATAAAAAGGATTTGTTGCGGTACAATCACGTAATACACGCGAGCAGATGCACAAAAGATCAGGCCATGAAGCCAGACATACGTAACATGGAAAAAGCCCGAAAGAACTGCGCTCATTATCGATGTCACAGTCCCAAATGATTTTGACCTGAATAGAACGGGAAAAGCTAACAAAATATCAGCCCCCCCAAAAAAAAGTGATCTACAAACGACATGGTCTCTGAAAGAAATAAAAATTATACTGATTGTGATAGGAGCAACTGGCTTAATAAAAAAAGAATTTTCAGAAATACTTAGAAGCAATCCCTGGAAGATAATTTGTCAACGACATACAAATAGCAGCGATAAAAGAAACAGCATCTTTTCTTAAAAAGAGCCCTCGGATATAAATTTAAATCGTAACGGAATCAATATCTAGTATCGATAAGGATACCTTAAAAGGGCCTTATTATCGGGCTTGAAACCGACGGTACCAATGACCTGTCTCAACTAACAACTTTCTGTACACAAAATATAAGTACGCTCTTAAAATTTGGATTTTCCTTTTAATTGAGCACTCTGCTGGAATTCTTTTTCCAAAAAAACTAATCATATTCGCCCCCACCAGGAATTTACGGTAAATACCAATAGCCTAGTGGTTGAGCACTATCGGGAAAGAACACCACAAAACAGGAAGTAAAGACCACCTTCTTTAAAAACAACCGGAGATGGAACAATATACCTTAAATTACTCCACTAAAAATATACCAACACCAAGTAACCAGCTGTATACAAGAATCCTACTATCGAAAATTGAAGATGTAATTCAGAGGATGAGATGGAAGGTTATAAACGAAACAAACATCCAAGAGAATGTGAAAAACAATTTTGGATTAAAATCTATAAAATACCCGAGTAAAGTGGAAGAATTAGAAAATTTTGAAAAAGATTTACTAGACATTATCGCTAAGCTTGAATTTAAACATAGATCAAATCAATTTCAAAAAACAATGACAGCTGATATCAAAAAAATAAAAAGAGAAAATGAGACGATTGTTTTCTCAGATAAAACGAAAAATTTATATAAAATGGAAAAGGAACAGAAAAAACAACTTGTACTAAACTCAATTACAGAAAAATACCAGGTAGCAAGAAAAGATACTTATAAATCTATTAACCAAGAGGCTACAGAAGTTGCCACAAAATTAGGTATAGAATACAGAGTAAATAGGTTAGCAAAGAAAAATGTGTTTATAACTTTAAAAGACCACAAGGAAAATTTTAATAATAGGCCAACCTGCAGGTTAATAAACCCGGCTAAAAGCGAAATCGGTCTAGCTAGCAAGTCTAAAAAAAAAAAAAAAAAAAAAAAAAAAAAGAGACGAATATTGGCTGAAGAGAGCTCGATAAGGATACCTTAAAAGGGCCTTATTATCGGGCTTGAAACCGACGGTACCAATGACCTGTCTCAACTAACAACTTTCTGTACACAAAATATAAGTACGCTCTTAAAATTTGGATTTTCCTTTTAATTGAGCACTCTGCTGGAATTCTTTTTCCAAAAAAACTAATCATATATATATATATATATATATATATATACACACATATATATATACATACACATACACACACATATATATATATACATACACACACACATATATATATACACATACACACACACATATATATATACACATACACACACACATATATATATACACATACACACACACATACATATATATATATATATATATATATATATATATATATATATATATATATATATATATATATATATATTGGTGTGTGCACGCGCGTGTGTGTAGCAATACTCAAATGTTTACGCAAATACAAATAAAAAGTATACAATAGTTTCTTCCTCGGATTGCTAAACTTTGGAATTCCCTCCGCGTTGCCTGCTTTTCTGACCGTACGAATCTGCAGAAGTTTAAATTTAATATGAACAAACATTCCGTTGTTCAACTCTCCACATATCCCTGTGAGACACGCTCTCAAATAATTGCCATTTACGTTCTAAGTTGCAATTTCCTTTGATTTAACTGAACAAAGTAAAATAATAAAAAAAAGAATTCACTGTACAGATCAGGAGATTATACGAAACAAAACATTTGATAACATCAAATACATTTTAATAGACGCAAAACAAACGCCCCTTCCCTCAAACAGAAAATAAATCAATATTATTTGGATTTATCGAACTTCTGTTCTCATTTTCAGTGTGATTTTCACATTTCGGTCGATTTAACCTCCGCCCTTCTTCAGGTGTATCTTCTCGAACTTTGGAATGTTTCTGTCGAACTCGGGAATTTGGACGGAATTTCGGACGTGGCTCTTTATTTAATTCACGAGGGCGAATACACCTGAAGAAGCTCGGAGATTATGTGGACCGAAACGTTGTGAAAAATCACATTCGAGATGAGAACAGCAATCCGATGAAATAGATGAATCCAAAAACCAATGCTCATCTCCAAATTTCAGAAACCTTATGAAATAAATTCAAATAAATATTAAACTCGTATACACATAAATCATGTCTGAACTCCAAAATGCTTATTCCTTGATATGTCTACGTATTTTTTACAGATAGAAATATCCCAGAATTGTGAAAAGAAACTTATGCATAAAAAAAGATATACATTGAATATTAGACATTTTCTTTTCGTTTTAAACGTATTTTTTTAAAAACTTAAATCGATAGGTAACGATAGTGAAATGGTTAACGGTACATGCTGACGACCAGGTTGTCCGAAGTTCGAACTCAGTTCGTTCCACAAGAACCACTTTCACTTAGATTGTTATCAGCCTTCATGCATTTTTTCCTGTAAGTACCAAATGTCTTTCTACAAAGAATTGACTTAAAAAAATAGAAAGAAAGAAAAATATCCGGGAAACAATGCCAGCAATAGAATCTTCGGAATCATGCGATGTGATGGTGAACTTGAAATTGCTCCAGACAACGCATAAAGCCACGTAATGCAAGGGATTAAACAGTTGTTAAAAAAAAGAAAAGAAAAGAAAATATTACGACAAGCTCAAAAACTAGCCAGCAATAAATGTTTGATAAATAAAATATGGCCAAGAAAACAATAATTTTCTCCCCTTTGTCAGAAACATTGTCCATGGAAAGGGAAATAAGGGAAGCGAGAGTTACAAGGTTTCCGGAAGTAAACACGAGATCCACTTTCTATTCTCCTATAATAATAATAATAATAATACCGTCACACACGACTCAGACACACGTGTAAACATAGAAACCTCAACACAAAAACAGTTGAAATAAACGTTGTGTGCAGTTGAAAATCTCAACTTCTTGAGGGGTTTCGTATTAAATATTTATTAAAATATATACGTTTTAGTGAAAGTACGGGGAACATCGGGGAAATGAAATTTAAATCGGAAATTTAAATCGGAAATTTTAATATACTAAAGCTTATGATTTGTATTCTTAGATTTTTTTTCCAACAAGTTTTATTTTATTTTTCAAATTTGTAAAATTCAGAATTTTGGCAATTTATAAAGATTATGGTCATGGGAGAAGTCGAGAAAAATCTGTTTAGTCATAAAAAAGTAGTTTTATATGACTGTTTTCGCTATAAAAAATTCGTTAAGACTTCAGTTAGTATTATGCATCTAACATTGAGGAAAGGATGCTTGAAAAATGCCTGCATTATAAAGCACAGTAAAATGATCATGTTTATCTCACCCCCCCCAAAAAAAACTCGAATTTTACCCTGAAATAACTTCCGTTTGTATTATTTAGATTCACCGGACTACTGTTCTCATCTTGAGTGTGGTTTTCACAATGTTTCAGTCGGTATAACCCCCGACTTTCTTCAGGTGTATCTTGTCGAACTCGGGAATGTTTCTGTCTAACATGGGAATTTGGACGGAATTTCAAGCGGAACCCTTTATTAACTTCACGGGGGTAGCGACTAGCGTGCCCTTGTTTTGTCAGCCATGACTGGATAGAGGTTCTAAGTAATTCGCAATTGTATTTTTCGGTCGCCCACACTGAGGATTGAACCTTCAACTTTCAAGAGAATATTACTTTTTAGAATAGTACTCTAACCACTGTAACAAGGGTCCCTGCGGACACTCAAGATGAGGACAGTAGTCCGATGAACCCAAATAATACGAATAATCAATCCTCATCTCAAAAATTCAGAAACGCCAATAATTCCCATGTAATAAAATTAATTAATAATAATATAAATTAATAAAATTTAACGACATATTAACAACATAAAAAATTTTGATTATCAAACAAATTTTCCTCGCGTTTTTATATGAGCGTGATCTTTACCAGTTGCTCAGGATTTTCATTGATTTTATTGTTTAAATTGACTAAACTCTCAATTTTTTGGTACTCATTAATTATTTATTTAAAAGCAGTGCCTATCTGTACAGGTTAAACCACGCTTTGAATCAAAACAATTCAGTTTCCGCCTTTTTAAAGCTAGTAAATAAGAGCGTTGGTTTATTTTTGCAAACACGTGCGTCTAAAAAAAAAAAAAAAATAAAAATAAAATAAAAAGAAAGAAAAGGAAAACAAAATCCCGCGTTTTTGTAAACGCAAGGAGAAGCGTACGCGCGTTTTTTTTTTTTTTTTTTTTTTTTGTAGTGTGTACGCAAGCTGTGAGTAATAGGTGTATATAACTCTAAAGGTATTTTGTGTGTAAGTTTATAAACACACACACACACACATACGCACGCACGCGCTCGCATACACACACTTATATCCTATGCGAGAGCGATATTTTCTTGTTAAAACAAAATAACATCCACAAAACGACGAAAACAAAATCTCCCTCCAATCGTTCAGCATAGCGTGGCGTCCCTTAGTGACGTCACATTTCCCGCGTTTTTCGGGGCGTGATGTCATGGTAATCTCGACAACGGTGGAAGGAGGATCCCGTTGCTTCCACCGCTCTTCCTCCGAAAGGGGTGGAGATTAAAGCACTCACAAAAAAAAAAAAAAAAAAAAAAAATTCGCGCATTTTTTGATTGTATATACTATAGCATTGTGCGCGCAACTCTGTACACATAAACGGATGTGGCTGTATATAACGTGCATACATGTGCGTATGTATAGGCTTGCGAGTGTATGCGTGCACGTATGCGTGTGCGTTTGTGCAGGCATTTCGTTTTCGTTTAACTATGCTGCTATAGAAGTGCACATATCAGCGGGGCGTGTTCGTCTTCCCATTGTTTTATTTTTTTATTTTTATTTTTTTGTTAATACCTTACGTGTGCATGTGTATTTTTAAGATCTGCGTCTGTTATTGTTCCCGGGTAATTGTGGCCGTGTGAAGAAACCCCCGCATTATCGAGGGATTATACTAACAATGTTTATACTTTAATGTTAGTCAAATATATATATTTTTTTTTAGTTTTGAGTTTCCTTTTTTTACGTTTTTATTAACATATGCGTAGGCTGAATGAATCCACGGAAAACATTAATCTCTCTCTCTCTCTCTCTCTCTCTCTCTCTCTCTCTCTCTCTCTCTATATATATATATATATATATATATATATATATATATATATATATATATATATATATATATATATATATATATATTTGGTCTTGGAAGTTTTTAACCTTTAAAACTACAAAAAAAAATATCATTCGTTACAAAACGATTTTTAGTAAGTCATTCAATCACCTGCAATCACTGCATAAACTTGCTCTATCGAATTCACTATAGTACCAGTAATAATTTATTTGTTAAGAGATCATCAGTTGTTAACCATGAAATACTGCATTTCGGGGATGTATGTATATATAAGAATAAACAATTAATAAAACATGTTAAAAACACTTTAAGAAGGGTTATTTAATTTTCAAAAAGTGGATTGTCCTTAATCCTGGAGTTTCGAAAGAAATACTTTCCTTCTCATCAGATGATAGGAATTAGCAAAAATGCGGAATCGGATTTTTCTTGCAAAGTATTTAATGAAACTACAAGTAAGCCATAGAGCTTACATGGTAAAAGTTAATACATACTGAAGCAGAGGGAATGGGGAATAAAAAAAGAGAAAAGAAAAATGATGGTCGGGTGAAGATATATATATATATATATATATATATATATATATATATATATATATATATATATATGTTATTTGGTTTTTAGTTTTTGCGATACGTTTTAGATTTAATCATTTACGAAAGTGCATTCTTAAATTCAATTATTTACGAAAGATATTTTTACCTAAATGCAAGCTGGGAATAATTTTCCCTTTAACCAGTTTGGCACCCCCACATGGGGAGCGGCAGATATTAATTATCCACACACACACACACACACACACACACACACACACACACACACACACACACATATATATAGATATATAGTCTTTAAAGTTTTTTAACCTTTGAAACTATATATAAAAAATTTTTTAATATTTTTTATCATTTGTTAGAAAACTATTTAGGCACTAAGTAATTTAATCACCTACAATCGCTGCATCAACTTGGTCTCTCGAATTCACTATAGTACCAATGTAATTTAATGGATCATCAGTTGTTTACCATGAAACACTGTGTAGGGGATTTAATAATAAAACAGTATATTACATCATGGCTCCCCAGCAGTATTGATTAAACACCACCTCCCTTAATCTTAAGAGCACATGTTACAAATATTAGATCTAGTTTCCTATTTTTAATTTATCTAACTTATTCATTTTATAAAAATGAATTTCTTACCTGTGAGATTCATCTGTTTCCAAATTCAAAATGGATATATTTTTTTTAATTTACCAGTCTTGTATTTATAAGATTAGGATTAATCCATTTAACTATTTATCACCCCCACTATGATTAGTATTTTGTATATTTACATTCCAATTTATTAAAAATTAAATATATATATATATAAAGGTTAAAAATATTTATAAATATATACATTTTATTCATTATTAATATATTTTTGGATTTCCTTTATTAATATATTCTGGTTATTTTTAAACGATTCAAAAGCATCAGGATAATGAACAAATGCTTTATTTAGCTGTTTAAATATTTTAGTTTTATCCCCACCTTGTTTCATCATCCTTATTATTAAGCTAGAATCTGGGGGCATAAAATCTATAAATTTTAAAGTAACGTGAGCTGTTCTCAAAAACTCTGACATAATGGTTCCATAAAACATAAAAACAGGGCAGGTACTATCTTTATGCGGCATACGAACTATTTGAATGGGGAAAAAGTTTCTTTTATCGAATATTTTATAAAGAAAAATCCCATCCTCAATTTTTATATCTAAATCCAGAAATGTAGCCGATTATATCTTCTTTGTTCACAATTCAATTCTAACTTCTTTGGATCTATAAGATCTTTATTTTTTTCGAATTCATCATTATCGTTATACATATAAGGTCATCTTTAAATCTCCTATACCCATGAAAATGATGTTTAAGATATATCATTTTTTTATTTCTGATAACATATATACTCTAGTCTATGTAAATACAGATTTGCACAAAATGGTGCAGGGTTCAATCCCATTTGGGATACCTAGATATATAAAGTTGGGTATTGTCGCACTGACATTGATATTAAAAGCCTACTTATTCTATTTAAAATTTTTATTAAAACGAACTTCTTAGTATACATAGTCATGGATATGCGAGCGACTTCATAAATGTTAACTTATTTGCATATTCTTTTAAACAAATAGCCTTCATTAATAAATTCTTAATTTTTTATGGTTTCTTATTGTATGATTGGTTTCCTTTAACTATTGGGCCGGTTCAATTATGCATATTTTCTACATTGTAGAGAAATGCGTAGCATCTGAAAATGTTCTAACACACGTTCATATATATATATATATATATATATATATATATATAAACGTATATATATATATGATACACACACACGTATATATACGTGTGTATATATATATATATATATATATATATATATATATATATATATATATATATATATATGAACGTGTGTTAGAACATTTTCATTTGAAATGCTATATATATGCTATATATATATATATATGAAATGCTATATATATATATATATATGCTATATATTTGAAATGTTATATATATATGCTATATATATATGAAATGTTATATATATATATATATACTACATATTTGAAATGCTATATATATGCTATATATATATATATATATATATATATATATATATATATATATATATGAAATGCTATATATATATATATGCTATATATTTGAAATGCTATATATATATGCTATATATATATGAAATGCTATATATATATATGCTATATATAAATGCTATATATATATATATATATATATATATATATATATATATATATATATATATATAAATAGTTCCTTTAGTCTTTGATAGACTATGGATACCTATGAAGAGATGCCTTTGCGTGAAATCTTTGTGGCAGTAGGTGCGCAATCCACAACTGCACTTCTCCTGAGTAAAAATTGTTAAATACCAGTAGTAAGTGAAGGGTATATATATATATGTGTGTGTGTGTGTGTGTGTGTGTGTGTGTGGTCTTATCTGTATGTGTACAGAACGGTCTCTACCAAACTCCGTTCTCAGATTTGATCTAAAGAATTGAAACTAAATATATATATAATATGAACATGTCGAACAAATTCAATTTGTTTTTTAGCCAGTAAATATAGTTGTGTAAGGGGTCAAAATTTATAATAAAAACTGAACTTGGCAGGAGTTCGTCTACTAAACCTGTTACTTCTACGCATGCGCTAATAGTGTGCGTGTATACACGCATATATGTATATGTGTGTATACATTCGGTGGATAGCAAACGTATTTATTACGTTGTTTTTCTTCGCATTTCTCAAGAATGGTCAAGTTAACTTCAATGAAATTTACAATCAATCTTTAAACAGATATTATCTATCTAGAAATAAAATAAGAAAATGAAGATATACTTAGTTAACAAATATCAATTAACAAAAACATCAAATTACCCATATGCAAAATATTTAATACACTGTCAAATTTCTTTCTTAGGCAGCCATTTAATCTTGCTACACTATTTCAACCAATCGAAAATTTCATTCTTAAGCAGTCATATAATCTGCGACAATATTTGAACCAATCAGACGACGCCCCCAGTGTTCCGGCTCCTTACAGG
The DNA here is from genome assembly GCF_053919585.1 of Euprymna scolopes. Classification (NCBI taxonomy): domain Eukaryota; kingdom Metazoa; phylum Mollusca; class Cephalopoda; order Sepiida; family Sepiolidae; genus Euprymna; species Euprymna scolopes. Next base: position 95,495,783 of record NC_136493.1, read on the forward strand.
TAAGATCATAACAGCTCTCAAACAGTGCGTTGGTTGCCTCTTTCATTACTGTTTTAAAATGGTTAAAACAAAGAAATTGACTAATGATATACGCCAGGAAATCATAGCAAGGCATAAAGATGGGAAAGGGGCATAAGAAATTAACTTCAGAACTAAATTTGGTAGTGAGTATAGTTGGGGCTATCATGAGGAAGTGGAAAACAACGTGTCATAAAACTTAACATCTACGTAAATTTAATGATGTTATTGCTTGTTATATTGCCCGTAACGTGAAAAAAAAAAATACAAACAAAAAACATTTCTGAGTCGTTCAGAAATTCAGAAGAATTTGCAGAAAGCAGGTATTGAAGTAAGCAACGTCACAATCAAGAGATCATTGAATCGTACAGTCGTGTAATCTAGATCGCCGAGAAAGACTCCATTGCTGAGTTTTAGATATTTGAAAGATTGTTTGAAATTTGTTTATAAATATCAATGTGAATCGGATGATGTCGTGTATGGAATAAAACGGGCACGGAGTTAAAACTATCTAATACCAATCCCACTGGAAAATTTGGAGGTGGACGTGTGATTAGTTGGGGCTGCTTTTCTGCAACTACTGGAGGAATGGAAATGGTAGAAGGCAGTGGCGGCTCGTGCCTAAGATTAGTGGGGGTGCTGTTTAAAAAATGCGTATTGTTTTAATATTGTGTAAAAATAAAACAAACATAAAAATATACATAATTTAAACGTATGCACACGTATAAAAATACAATAACTTAAAGGAATTCTAAATAGATGTAAATATTTGGAATAGCTTACTTATTATATTTATTTGAAAGTAAATTCCATTCTTCTTGTTTTAATTTGTGAGAAAAGATTGATAATTTTCTCCTTAACTTCTGAATGACTGCTGAAGAACTTTTTATCAATTGAAAGCACTGCAAGTGCATTTAGTCTTTCGCAACCCATGGTGCTCCTTAAAAAAGTTTTTATTCTTTTCAGAGTTGAAAAACAACGTTCTGCCTCTGCTGTAGTCATGGGAATTGTCAAGATAATTTTTATGAGTTTTGTGATTTCACTAAGAACATCGTTTAAATTGTTTTCCAAAATAAATTTCAGGAGATCAATTACTTTGCAATACTTATGGATATCTGACCTACTATAAAATATTTCTAACTCAGTTTCAAGCTTTTGTTTGTCAATCATGGGATATGCTTCGGTTGTCAAGGATATCTCGTCTGTAGGTAGTTCTTTCTTAAAACTAGCAAAGCTTTTCTTGTTAAACAATTTAGCAAGTATTAAATGTTTAGTTGAAGAATATCTGTCCGTTACATCAACAGATATATAGTCACACAGTTCTTTAGCTTCGGCCTTGAGTGTTTGTGAAGGATTTTCACAGTATTTGGAGTTTCTTATCTCTAAAATAGCAGTTTTGAAATTTGCTATATATTCATTGACTTTATATATGCTAATTTCCCGAGATTGCATTTGATTATAAATAATTTCAACATGAGACATAATTTGATGAAATAGCTCTAACCAAAATATGAAATTTCATCGTTCAAATATTTCAGAATTCCTGTCGCTTCTGCAACGGTTTCATCTACATATGATGTTGACTAAATTTCAGTGAGTCATTTTTTTAATGCTTGAACATTTTCATGAACTCTATTTATGGTCCGTATGTTAAAGTTCCACCTTGTGGCGGATGGACGTGGAATGCTTACGTCCAGATGCTTCTTGAGAACGGACAGACGCTGTGGTGATCTAGAAAAGAAAGTCGGAATAGCCAAAATGTTAGAGATAAATATTCTAGTATTTCGTGTAATGCTTGCTGCATTCCTCATTATTAAATTACGTTGATGCGCATAACAGTGAGTGAAATGTGCATTACTATAAACTGCTTTTATTTTCGCCTGAACACCAGCTTTTTTGCCTTTCATGACATTTGCACCATCAAATGTCTGAGCTATCAGTTTTTGGCGATTCCCTTGAAAGACTATATCCAATTTTGTAGAATACATTTTGATATTCCATCAGCGGTTTGGTTTTCTGGAATAAAGAATCCCCAAAAGCGTTCAAGTATTTTTTCGTCCAAGACGTACCGTAAAACAATGATCATTTGTGTATGTTCAGACACATCTGTTGTATCGTTAGCCATGACAGCTACAAAGGAAGCTTTGCTAATTTCTGCCCTTATTTCATCACGGTATATTTGTAAAAGACAGTCAAGTATGTCATTCTGAATGGTCTTGGAAACACCTTTGAAGACACTACTGGTTTCTAAGTGATTCTTTAAATCTGGATCTAATTTAGATGCAAAATTTACTAATCCTCTAAATACACCTGGATTAACTGAATCATTTTTTCATCATGTCCTCGTAAGGAAGTTTCAAAGTTCTCACAAAAGAAAATACAATCTATTATTTTAGATAAAATTTCACGGTTCTTCTTAACATTTATGTTATGATGATTGATTGAAAGTCTGTAGGCCTCACTAAGTTTTTCTTTAATATTTACGGTCCCCAAAATTGATAGGGAAACTACATTGTCAACGTGCTTCTTTGACTTCTCATGCTTTTCAGTTCTATCTTTCATTTTGCTAAGAGTTCTGAAACCATCATTTGTCCACGTTACATCACCCCAAACAACAAACAAGGAAAGCAGAACAATGCCTTTTATAGTTCACACCCGCAAAGCCAACTTTTCCTTTGGTACCAGTCAGAATTAAAGCTACGAATATACACTTTGTTGTTGCTAATGCCTGGCTGAGATATTTGAATATCAGGCGTAGAACGGCCTCTTTTCTTAATTTCAACTTTATCATGGAGAGGCAGCTGTGAAAACTCAGTCTGTTGAAGTTCACTTACCGTCACAGAAGTTATTTCTTGGGGATGCAAGGAGACCATGGTTAAATTCTTTTATATCGATTGTGTTGGGAAAGGTAAGTACTAGGCAGTCTATTAGTAGAATATTAATTAGGGTAGAAGAAATACAATGTTTACGTGATCCTCTTTTTGCGATTCAACTGAACCGGAAGTTCTAACTGAGTTGATTTTTGGCCGAAAACCGATCACATCGATTTTTCCAAATCTCAGTACCCTGTATATCAAATGTCGAGTCTGTAGACTGAAAATTGACAGAGTTATTGCGTAGGGAAATGTACACAGACAGATACACAGATATTTTCACTTTTGTAAATATATAGATAGATAGACTAATAGATTAAACAAAAATATATACGTATACATAAATATATATGGAAACAATTGTTTGTCTACTGTAAAGATTTTACGCAAACATTATGCAAGTATAAATCATGTAGAATATCTGCATGAATATAATTACACGTAATAGTTAACTAAAGATGATCATTCCATAAGAAAACCGAAAAAAACTAATAAGGAAATAATTAAAATGAATGCTTAAAAGAATATACAAATTAACTAGATCTTTTGCTAGTGAATGTATTTCCACAACCCATATATAAGAAAATTGTATTTTCTTTTTAAATAAATAGAAAAGAGGGCTTTTAATATGAATATCAATACACACAAAAGAAAAAAGAATTTATAGGAGTATAGATAGATTACTAGTAACATTTGTTGCTGTGAAAAAAATTGCGGTTATTTTAATTTAACTTTGCGTATGATAACGAGATAATATCAATCTGCAATCTATACATAGCTGGAAAAAATTACGTCAGATTACATTTTATTAGTATGAAAGTCAACGATTCACAAGAAAATTGGATATTCAGAACGAAATATAAAGTTTACAAACTTTATATTTCGTTCTGAATATCCAGACCTCGGCGGCGGGATAATATCGGCGTTACCTTCAAGTGTTAGGAAGGTTGGGAAAGACAGAGAAAACGATGCATGGCCAAAAAAGGGGAAATGAGTTCATCAGCATAACAATGCATAGGAAGTTGTCCACAAAGGCACACACAAAAAAAAAGCTGATATATATAGTTGGCCAAAGTGTGATCGTAACGAGGTTAAGAGATTGGTCAATATATTTCACATTTAGTTTTAGGAGTGCCGAAAAGTTTTGCGACAGTTTATAACACTGGTTTGCAGACGGTCTTGGGTTTGCGACGGTTGGCGACAGTGATAGTTGAGGACAGTTGCCAGTTGGACACGATTGAAGGGAGTTGCTGGTTTGGCGCAGTCGAACGCACGCTGTTGATTTTCGCAGAAAGTGAATTTATCAACTGACTAACATAGTCTCGGCGGACGAAATGTGTGAAAACTCCTAGTGAGTACAAGAAGAAGAAGATGGAGCAAATACACAGAGCTAGCCAGAGAAATGAAAAAGATATGGAAGATGAGGAAAATCAAAATAATACCTATAATAGTAGGAGCACTAGGAACAATCTCGAAAAACTTTGTAAAAAAAAAAAATGTGAGAAATTGGAATCAAGGGAATGACTGGAAAAATACAACGGACAGTAATAATGAAAACGGCTCAAATATTAAGAAAAATCCTTGAATGTGGAAACTAACACAGAGGAACAACAAGCGCGGGCCAGACAAACTGTTGCAGAGGCAATAAATGAAGTGCTACATGGAACCAAGAACATTGAAGCTGCATATCTTAGAGTTTTCTAACTCACCCCATCCCCCCATTACCACATCACTGCCCCCCCAAAAAAAAACAAGTAGAGTACAGAAGGAAAGAAAGACCTAGGAACTGACCAGACCTCGGCCGGATAAGAGCGAAGAGAACTGGGAGCTTGGGGAAGCTTATTGCCACTCAAATTCCAGTGAAGACCAATAGCCGCTGCCAACAAGAAATCAATGGCAAGCAGCTGTTGCGATAATGCAAATTTATTTGCAAATGTTATCGAAAGAGGTGAGAGTACTGTAAATTTGGGGAGACTTGTTGTGACACAGCTTCCAGGGAACACCACACACTGTTTTCAAGGAGAGATCTTTGATGGCCTGTGTGAAAGCTCCTTGTAATAATAATAATAATAATAATAATAATAATAATAATAATAATAATAATAATAATTCAAAGGTTATCAAAAGAGGTGGTGATTACTGAAAATCTGGGGAGACTTGTTGTCACTCAGACCTCAGGGAGCACCACAAGTTGTTCTCCAAGAGTAATCTTTGATGATGGCTTGTGTGAATACTCCTAGTGAGTAACTAATAATAATAATAATAATAATGATAATAATAATAATAATAATAATAATAATAATAATGATGATGATAATGAAGAACACCGAAACTGCATATTTACAAGTTCTACACCCCCCATCATGCACTCCCCCATTGTTTCATCACCGATTCCCCCCCCCCCCCAATAAAAAAGGGATACCAAAGGGCCGAGAAGGGTCAATAAGAACTGAAAGACCGAGGAGCGAGCGCCAACCAGACCTCGGCTGGACAAGCGCAAAGAGAACTGGGACCTTGGGGAGGCTGAGTGCCACTCAAATTCCAGCATAAACCAATGGCCACTACCAGCAAGTAATCAATGGTAAGCGGCTGTTGCGATGATGCAAATTCATTTGCAAATGCTATCGAAGGAGGTGGAGAGGTCTGGACGTCTGGAGAGACTTGTTGTCACTCAGCTTCCAGAGAATACCACAGGTCTCCAATCAGATCGGTTGTTGCCTTGTGTGAAAGCTCCATGTGAGCCAATAATAATAATAATAATAATAATAATAATAATAATAATAAAAAGAAGAAGAATTGAAGTAAAAAAATTAGCGGCAAAAGAAATGAAATGAGAACGAAACAGATACAAATCTGAACAATGCAAAGAAAATAGGACTTTTGAAAACAATAAAGGTAGTCTAATCAGAATGTGAAAGGAGAAAAGGTAAGAACAGGAAACAAAACACAACTGGAGCTAAATATGGGAAGAGTGGCAGAATCAGAATAGAAATGCAGAATGGCTGAAATACACGGAAGAAGAGTTACAGAAGGGACAGAGAATGAAATCAGCAAGGCAGCCCTCTCAAAAATGGCAAAATGGTGAGCACCAGGCCATGACGGAATACATGCATATTGGTTTAAACTTTCACAAAACTATATAAATAGCAAATTCAAAACGTGAAAAGAGGTATCGACGAAGCACATGTGCCAGAATGGATGACCAGAGGTAGAATCACACTGCTGCAAAAAGACGCATAATAGTGGGGCAGCTTATCTCAATATTCCATAAGAATATTTCACTTCGTGATACAAGCACCAATATTGGAAAAAAAATGACGCTCAGAACATACATTTTAAGAAAAGAACGTCAGCCATCAGAAAATTCAATATGGCGGTCAGTTTTCAAGATGGCTGTAGAAGCAAACGTGACAAATTTCATTTTTGGTGCTTGTGTCACCAAGTGAAAGATTGTCTCAGCAACCTGCCCTACTATAAAAAGGAACACTTCCCAGCAACTACAGGCCAATAACATGTTTACCAACAATGTGGAAAATACTAACAGCACAACTGAGGGAACAAATTTATCATTCCCTTCATAATCGTGGACTACTTCCCGAGGAACGAACACACACACACACACACACACACACACACACACACACACACACACACACACACACACACACACACACACACACACACAAACCGTTTGTCATGATCGATGGTGTCTCACACACACACACGCACACACGCACGCACACACACACACGCACACACACACACGCACACACACACAGACCGTCTATCATGATCGATATGTCACACACACATACACGCACACACACACACACGCACACACGCGCACACACACACACACGCACACAGACACAAACCTTCAGAATACAACTGATATTTGCAGAATGTGTCCGAGTCTGCGGTTTTTTGTGCTTTATTTTATTTTGATATACTTGTGAAGTCGGGCTCCTTCCCACTCGATAACCGCCTATGTGGAAGACGCCGATACGACCAAGAGAGAAGATGAAAAAGAAAATATCCACGGTACACAACGTTGAGGTCGGCGATCGTTGTGGAGCGGAGGACGAATCTATCGGTAATCAAAATCCTTAAATTAATTTTATTATATGAATTTCTTATAAGTTAAAGTTATTATAAGTAACTGTAAACTTATTATGTCGAGGTACCGACATTATATTTATTATGTAGACAATGTATTCGTTCTAGGATCAAAGTGTAGTATATGTTTTATCACTTCTTGGAGAAGGAGGAATCTTTAAATGTAATACTTGTCTTAATCGAGATTTTTTTTTTTTTTTTTTTTAATAAAAGCGAACCTTTGTCTCCGTGGGGAAGCGCAATGAAATAAGGTCACTCGATCATCCCGTCTGGTTTAGTGCGCGTTGCAAGTTTCCTAACGGCAGACGCCTGCGTTGCGTTTTGTTATTTTTAGACAGCTATTGCGCAATCTCTGCATGGCGTTCGTTGTCACAGATGATGAGTAAAAGTCCAAACATTTGCAGACACGTGGGAAAATCCCCGTTTCTATTAATAGCAATACAAGTTTTCGAGCGCTTCTCTTTTGTCGCTTTTCTTATTTCCTCTGCGAACTGGTTAACAGAAAAGTATATGCATGAATGAATACAAAATAATCGATATTAATTACTCTCTATTTAAGACTCTATTTTAATTTATGTATATATTATACTATATATTAATTATTTATATATGGCATTCTATTTTAAGGAATGTATATATAATACTGCCCATTAATTACTCTAAATATACATTACTTTATTTTAATTAATGTATATATATAATACTCTATATTGATTTCTATATAGAGTAATCCCTTTATATATAAAATAGTATATTTATAACTGTCTAATAATTACTGTACATAAGATACTCTATATGAATTACAGTATATATGATATTGTATATTAATCAATGCATATATATTTATCTCTCTCTATATAAAAGTGAACGTGTCTGTGTATCTGTGTGTCTGTGTGTCTTTGTTTGTGTCTGGGTGTTTACAATTTCCTACGCAATAACTCTGTAAATTTTCAGTCTACAGACCCGAAATTTGATTAAGGAAAATCTTTGTGACCCCTTTTCGACCAGAAATTTGGCTGCAAATGGGTCAAAGTTCAACGATTTTACCTGTGAAAACTCTACCAAACTCCTCCGACAATTTTGAGTCTTAACACTAGAAATTTTAGATATAGGTTCCTTGGACAATGATCTAACTTAATAACTTGATTTGAGCCCAACACAATAAATTATAAGGGGTCATAATAGGGGTCAAAGTTTTAAAAAATGACCTCTGACGTCTCTACCTAATTACTCAGACAATTTCTAGTCTAAACGTTTTAAATTTTACATAAAGGGTATTCAGAGATACGGCAAGCTTTTTAATCGTTTTGGGTCGAAACTTTTTAGTTACCAATATGTAAATGTATGTATATATGTTTGCATGTCTGCCTAAAACTTTCGACAGAGGCGACGGATTTTAGCGAGATCAGTATCGTCTTAAACTACGACCTTTCAGACGGCAAATACCGAAAAATTGGCTAAATACATTAATATCTTCACCTTCAACTGGAAACTTTTCTTCAGGGATGATCGCTTTTTTCGCCGATATTTTTGTAAGTCATCCTAGCCTTAATTTTTAAAAAATGTCACTTCCGGTTAGGCGGTGGTCGTAACAGAATAGACGTCGGGTTTTTTTTCCCCGTCCTTTTCCTCCTTCGCGGTCAAGCTTGCCTTCCTACTACCACTTTTTTTTTCTTTTTGCTCAACAAACACATCGAAACATCTGGGCAACGCCGGGCTGAAATGCGAGTACATCTTTAAAAGTGAACGTGTCTGTGTGTGTGTATCTGTGTGTCTGTGTGTTTGCAATTTCCTAAGCAATAACTCTGTCAATTCTCAGTCTACAGACGCGAAATTTGATATACTGGGTACTGAGATTTGGGAAACTCTTTGTGGTCCCTTTTCGGCCAGAAATTTGGTTGTAAAGGGGTCAAACCTCAACGATTTTACCTTTGAAAACTCTACTAAACTCCTCCGACAATTTTGGGTCTAAGCACTTGAGATTTTAGGTATAGGTTCCTTGGGCATTGATTTAACTTGATAACTTGATTTGACCCCCCCCCCAATAAATGTTAAGGCGTAATAATAGGGGTCAAAGTTAAAAAAAAAAAATTTGACCTTTGTTGTTTCTACCAAATTACTCAGAAAATTTCTGGTCTAAATATTTGAAATTTTACATAAAGGGTATTCAGAGATAGGGCAAGCTTTTTAATCCGTTTGGGTCGAAAATCTTTAGTTACCAATATATGTATGTATGTATGTATGTATGTATATATGTATGTATGTATGTTTGTATGTATGTATTTATGTTTTCACGTTTGCCCAAAACTTTTGACGGAGGCGACGAATCTTTACAAGATCAGTATCGTTTTGAAGTTCGACCTTTCAGACGACAACTACCGAAAAATTGGCTAAAAACATTAATATCTTCACCTTTAACTGGTCAGTTTTCTACGGGGGGGGGGCGCTTTTTCGTCTATATTTTTGAAAGTCATCCTCTCCTTTCGATTGTCTAGCCTTAATCAAAACATAAGTCATTTCTGGGTTGGCGGTTGTCGTAACAGCAAAGACGTCAGGTTTCTCCCCCGTTCTTTTCCTCCTTCATGGTACGGGATCGCGTCTGCCTTCCTACTATCATTTTTTTTTTTTTTTTGCTCAACACACACATCCAAACACCCGGGAAATGCCGTTAGTATATAAAAAAGTGAACGTTTGTGTATGTGTGTGCGTGTGTGTGTGTGTCTATGTGTGTGTCTGTGTACATTTTCCAACGCAATAACTCTGTCAATTTTTAGTCTACAGACTCGACATTTGATATAGAGGGTACTGAGATTTGCAAAAATCTATGTGATCGGTTTTCGCCCAGAAATTTGGCTGTTAAGGGGTCAAAGTTCACCGATTTGACCTTTGAGAACTCTACCAAACTCCTCCAACAATTTTGGGTATAAAGAATTGAAATTTTAGATATAGGTTCCTTGGACAGGGCTCTAATTTAATAACTTGATTGGAACCCAAAACAATAAATGTTAAGGAGTTATAATAGGGTCAAAGTTAAAAAATAAATTTGATCTCTGCCGTCTCTACCAAATTACTCAGACAATTTTTGGTCTAAATATTTGACATTTTACATAAAGGGTATTCAGAGATACGGCCAGCTTTTTAATCGGTTTGGATCGAAAATTTGAGCTACCAATATATAAATGTATGTATGTATGTTTGCATATCTGCCTAAAACCTTCGACAGCGACGACGGATTTTCACAAGATCAGTATCGTTTTGAAGCTCGACCCTTCAGACGACAAATACCGAAAAATTGGCTAAAAACATTAATTTATTCACCCTCAACTGGGTACTTTTCTTCACGGAAGGGTCTCTTTTTGGACCATTACACTCTAAAGTTATTCCCTTCTTTCGATTGTCTAGCCTTAATTAAAACCTACGTCACTTCCGGTTTGGCGGTGGTTGTAACAGCAAAAACGTCAGGTTTTTTCTTTTCCTCCTTTGCGGTACGGGTTCGAGCTTGCCTTCCTACTACCACTTTTTTTTTTTTGCTCAACACACACCTCCACACACTCGAGAAACGCCGGGCTGAAATGCTAGTGTATATATATATATATATATATATATATATATATATATATATATATATATATATATATATATATTCGTTTCAGTTTAAAAATATCCAAAAGTAAAAACCATTGAATTTCACGAGGTTTTTGATAGTGCTTAATAAAAAGAGCAAGATAAAATTTTATTCAGTTTAGGTAAACAAAATTACGATTAGTCGTAACAATTGATCTACTGTTTCAGTCTAAATATACTTCATCAGGCAACAGAAACAGTTTTAGTTTAGATATGATACTTTTATATTTGATTAAGATTTTCGATATATATATATATATATATATATATATATATATATGTGTGTGTCTGTGTACATGTATATATATAAATATATATATATATATATATATATATATATATGCTATTACATATTCTTTTCAATACTGCGTAATAAGTAAAGCATAATACTGTATATATATATATATATAACACATTTACTAATATTTAGTTGTATATCCTCTGTTATGCCTTATAGCCCCCAAACGCTTTCTATAACTGTCTACAAGTTTCATACAAACACTTGCTGGTAGCTTCCGCCATTCTTCTTCGCAAACTTTCTATCATTTCCTTGATATTCTTGGGATTTCGTGCATGTATTCTTAACTTCAAAGTTTTCCACAGATTTTTGATTGGATTTAAGTCTGGTTACTGGCTAGGCCACTGTAGAACACTAATCCCATTATCCTTAAATCATTTCATAGTTATTTAAGCCTTGTGCGTCGGATCATTGTCTTGCTGGAAGATAAAATCACGGCACAATCCTCAATCTGCGGCACTCTTGAACAGATGTGCTGACAAAATCATCGTTCTTCCCTTCTATGATTTCCATTCCTCCGACTTTTTTTTTGCAGAAAAGCAGCCCCAAATCATCACACGTCCACCTCCAAATTTCACAGTGGAAATGTTTAAGTTCTATGCCCTTTTTCCTCCATGCATGGTTGCGCAAGTTTCTCCCAAAAAAGCACAATTTTTGTTTCATCTGACCAAATAACTTTGTTCCAGAAGTCATCGGATTCACATTAATATTTATCAATAAATGTAAAGTGATCTTTCACATATCTAGGACTCAGCAATGGAATCTTTCTCGGTGATCTCAAATACAGATCTGTACGATTCAATGATCTCTTGATTGTGCCCTTGCTTACTTCAATACCTGCTTCCTGCAAATCCTTCTGAATTTCTGAACAAGTAGAAATGGTTCTTTCTCACATTACGCACAATGTAATGATTATTTAATTTACGTGGCTTACAACTTCTTAGAAGTTTCTTAGTATTACCGCCCGTTATTTCCCACTTACTCACAACAGTTCCAACTGTACTCACCACTAAATTTAGTTCTGAAATTATTTTCCTCTTTATGATTTGCTTTTTCTTACTATGACGAACCCCCAAATATTTTCCCTATAAGGAAATTACTGCATATTTAAAACTGTACTATGCTTATTGCATAGCACCTGCTCATTCGTGAAAGGCAATTACAAAAAAACCTCTGTAGGCGTGGCTGCGTGTCTAATTATGAAGTAATGGTTACGCAATCTCTGACCACACCGCTCCTGAATCGACATTGCTTGATTGCAGTGTAAATGGGAAATCCAGTAAGATAAAAAAAAAAATGCAAGGATACACAGAAAGTTCACGTAGCACCTGGTTTGCCCAAATGATTACCCATTTTGTATTGGCCAGGTTCAACGTGGCTTAACTTCAATGTTCTAACTGGAACCCGGTGTATCAACGGTACTATGTCGTACTAGAAGAAAATTCCCTAATGTTTTCCGCATCAATCGGTTTGATCTTTATCGTTCATTCATGGCCTCTGTCCAGTCTTAAAAGACTATGTAAGTATGGCTGCGTCTGTAATTTTACAGTAAGGGTCGCGCAATAGTCAAGCGTATCTCTCCTGAGTCGACACTAGCTGATTCCATTGGCAAGAAGATGCACAGCAAGACTGAAAACAATGCCGAGATAATCGTAAAGCATACAGAGCACCTGCTATTTCTAAGCGATCACTCATTTAGTAGTGACCACGTTACACGTCGCTTAACTTAAGTAATCTAACAGGAACCGGTGTGTGAACATAATTATGCCGCCTATAAGAATGTGTGTTAATTACTGTAAGAATATATATTAATTGCTGCCTTTAGTACTCGGGCTTTACGCATACAACTATTCATTTGTTTTACGTCAGCTGCCGCCCAGATACTCCGCATTGGAGCTTACTCTCCCACGCCTCCGATTTTCAAAAAAGAACCTCTTCAGCTCCGACTCTTTTAAAAATGGAGCGACTGTTTGTCAGCGCTCCGTAATGAAAATGCGCCTTTTATCATCAACATTTTATTTTGTCATGCGAAATCGATCAATATAACCTAGGAACGCTAATCCGCGCCAGCTACTTTAAACTAAACTAAAATCCATAAAAGAACATCACACAAGATCAAGGAAAATGAAACCGCCAGTAACTCCATAGACTGAACCCTCCTTATCCGATGAAAAAGAAAGAAAGAAACAAAACAAATGAATGCATATACATGCTGTGCCATCAATCCTAGTCTACACCACACAAAACTGTCATGAAAAGTCAAGAAAGATGGAAAAACAGAATTAGAGCACCAACCGGACCTCCAGTCGAAGGGTGCAGAGAGCACTGCAAGCTTGCGGATATTTATTGTCATTCACATTCCGGAGAATATTAACGTCCGTTGGTAGTGAGAAATCAATGGTTATCGGCTG
>NC_136493.1:95514122-95619122 GCF_053919585.1 Euprymna scolopes
AAAAAGGCAATAAATATTAATTTTATTCTGTTTTTATTATTATTATTATTATTATTATCATTATTATTATTATTACTATTATTATTATTATTGCTATTATTTTTATTATTATTACTATTATTATTATTATTATTATTAATAATAATTTTAATATTGTTTTATCATTATTATTTTATTTTTTTCTTTTACTTATATATTCATTTAATAAAAACGCGAAAACTTTAAACTTATATCATTTAGTATAAAGGGCTTAATTAATTGTAGACGTATGTTTGAACTGCGTTGATATTACTCGTGGACGTATGTTAGATGATAAATATGTCAGTTGGATACATTCGCTGTCTTTTTTGACATGTTCATTTTCTGTTTGTATTTGTAATAATTTTGTCTCATTACTGAATTGTATAATTTTCATATATTGGTTGACACGCAGATTTTTTTCTTTTTCTTTTTCTATATACTGGCAACTTCTTTAAGATTCCCTTCCTATTAATTCTTACTTTCTTTCTTTCTCTCTTTAACTATATCTCATCATTCTTTCTTTTCCCTTCTAGTCCTTATTCTCTTTATAATAACCATTTATATCTTTTTTCTTTTTCTTCTCCATATTATATGTATATTTTTTCTCTATTTTCTTTCTCTATTTCTTTTTTTCTCTTCTTAATCACTCTCTCTCCATTATAATCTTTTAACTTTATTTAAATTGCCCCCTCCCTCTTTACATCTTATAATTAAAGTTTTGTGTTTTAAGTTTTTTTAACTCCAACTTTTAAAGAGTTCCTACCAAAAGTAAAAATCCATTATTCATTGAACTTTTGAATAGTCAAGTCGCTGCCTGATGATATCTGTTGTTTGATTGAAACAAGTGGCTATTTGTAGCAGCAGGATGTGACCATGTTTATATAACAATAAACAAGTATATATATATATATATATATATATAAACGCACTCTCCAGAAAAAAACCAGTCTTTGTTGAAAATAAAAAATAAAACTACTACTACTACTACTACTACTACTACTACTACTACTTATTATTATTATTACTGTTCTTCTTCTTCTTCTTCTTATTATTATTATTATTATTATTATTCACTAGGAATGGTCACACAAGTTATCGCCAAACTTGTCGTATTCCCTGTAGTCTGAGTGACAACAAGTCTTCTCAGATTTCCAGTACTCCCCATCACTTTCGATCACCTTTCAGATGGATTTGCGTTTTCAAAACAGCCACTTACCGTTGATCTTTCGTTGGCAGCGACCATTGGTTTTACTGGAATTTGGGTGGTAATAAGCTTCCCCAAGGTCCTAGTGCTTTTTGCACTCATCCAGCTGAGGTCTGGCTAGTGCTTTCTCTCCTCGATCTTTCCATTCTCCTTGATCCTCCTCACTTATTTGATGTGGCACCAGTTTATGGTGACACACACACACACACACACACACACACACACACACACACACACACACACACACACACACACACACACACACACACACACACACACAACAACAACAACAACAACAAAACAGAAAAGAACAAAATCGGAACAGAGTGGGTTTTCTTACAACTATACATTTTCAATTTTCATGATCCATGTGATATTCCCTTGTGTTTTATGTCCAGTTTGTGTCTGTAGCTTAAAAGTGTTAGTTTCCGCATTCAAGGGTTTTCCTGCAGTGTTCGTTATTGTTATTCGTTGTGTTTTCTCGGCCATTCCTCTGATTCTAATCTCTCCCATTCTTTTTCAAAAAGTTTTTCGCTATTGTTACTAGCATTCCTACTATTAGTGGTATTTTCTTGACTTTCCTCATCTTCCAAATCCCGTTGAGCTCTCTGGCCAGCTCCGAGTATTTGCTTCGCTTCGCCATGTTCGTGATCTTCACTCTGCGGTCTGCTAGGTGTTTCAGAAATTTCTTGAAAAATAGTGAATAATTCCACCCCATCTTTCCAAGCTTATAACTCCTCGAAAAATGTAATTCAAGCCCTAATTTTGTTTTTCACTTAAAGGAGCAAGGGCCAGGGACCTTATTCTCTACTTCATCAAAAAGTCGATATTATACCAGCAACCGTAGGAACAGCATACAAAATAATTAAGAAGAAGGACTAGGAACAATTCGAATCACGGGAGTTCTTTCATGATGAAAACAACTAAAATATCAAGGAAAATCATCGAACGAGGAAACCAACCTATATTAACTATGAACGCTAGCCAGTCTCCTGTGAAGAATGCAAACATCTGCGCTTTTTTTTATTCTTTTAATGAGAGAATTGATTTAATGACTCGAAGGAATGAAACGGACAATGTATGACCCATTATTCTCAGCACCAGTACAACCGATATTCTCGGATTTAAGCGTAAGGGTTGAAGACAAAATTGAAAACAAGAATTTTGTTGGGGCCGACCGACATACATAGGCAACTATAATGACGCAGCGTTCGCAGCTAGAAACCAAAACGAGAAAGGTATTTCATTGGTCAATTGCAGGTTACACCTGGACGAATAACAAACGAACCACAATAATAAAACAACAAACACGTGAACGCCTTCTAAATGATTAGGTGTTCTTTAAATATCCGCTTTTTTTATTCGCTTTTATTTTCTATTATATTTTATTTATTATTGTGAATTGTTTCTGCACCCTGAGGAAAGAAGGGATAGATAAGAAAGTGGGAAGAACCAGCTCGCCCTCTTCGTTATTTCTGTTCTTGAAAAGATGGCCCTCTAAACATTGTCATTTTGTTTTTGTATTTTTGCTGCTTCCGTTTTCATTTTGTCGTTCTTTTTTTTTGTTTCCTTCCAAGCGAGTAGCAGTAGCACCTGCTTAAGGTAAGAGAAACAATTCATCACATTCAACCTCACCCCCTGCCTTTACGGATTTACCGAATCTTCAACAATGTACGCACCAACAATGGGATCTCTTTATATGAAGTGCGTCTGAAAGAGAGAGAGAGAGAGAGAGAGAGAGAGAGAGAGAGAGAGAGAGAGAGAGAGAGCGAGAGAGAGAGAGAGAGAGAGGGAGAGAGAGAGAACTAAAAAACCCAAACAAACTAAAAAAACAAACAAAATAGAATTTTTTCAGAGGAAAGGGGCGCTCGACCGAGCTCCATTCTTTGCCTCCTCCTACTAAGACATTTACAGCTAGAACTTGTTTTCCTACTTTTCAACTAAAACGAACTTTGCTTATAGCGTTAGGCGGGATTTCCATTCACGGAGTTTCTTTTCAAGAACTTCCAATATATGAAACACGTTATCACGGGAGTGTTTTCCTGCACATTAAAATATAACCGTTTTCAAATCCAATCTCACTAAATACTTGTTATAACCGTCCCCATAATTAATTCTATTAATCTCTTTCATCGTTGCCTATCCTCTCATAATATTCTTCGTCATTCGATTCAAAATCCATTCATCTCGTTAATCATTCTCCTCGAGCAGCTTTTGGTCTTTTAAATTTTGCCGCATTAGTAAAGCTAAATAAAATAAATGATAAATAATAAAAAAAAAGAAACAGCAAAGCTATTTGTTCTTTCCCTTTTTAAAATAATGAAGGTTGCCATCCTCCGTCATTCTGGGAAGATTCTTCTGTGATGTCCAGCTTCGTTGTTACAGCCTTCTCGATAGCGTACACGCTTTGAGCTGTAAGCACGGGGAGGAGGGAGAGCTCCATGTTTCAAGATAAAGCTATTAGTGGAGGGCTGTTTGGGTCATGACTAGTTGCGTTACTAACTTTGTTTCTATTGTCAGTTCCACAGTCTTCATAGCTGGACGCCCTGAAAAGAAAAAAAGAGCGAATGTAAGTAAATGTACATGATTCAAATGCAAGAATCCCTTAAATGTAATTGGGAACTTGTGTACTCTAGAAATGTCGCCTTAGATAATCTACTTATCTACGAATCTGTCTATTTGCTTATTAAAGGCACTGCCTGTGTGAGAGTTCGTTCTCTATGGACTCGAAAAGGATTGAAACCACTATCTTCAGACAATTTTCACGTGGAACCGTAGAGATTCAACGTTTCTATCCACTGAGCCTCTATCCAATCCTACCCATAGCCGGCAAAAGGCTTAGTTGGCCAAAACGTGGTGAGACAATAACAACTATGGATGGCAGTAATTGCTGAGAATGTAGTTAGGAGATTCGGAGTTCCTATCCCATCGCGGTTACCACCTGATGAAGGCCAGAGGAATAGTTGGCCGAAACGCCGTGAAACAGCAACTAAGAAATAATCATCGGATTATTTCGATTATCGATAGTTATCGAAAACATTCTGCTACAAAATCTATCTAAAAACACTGCCAGGCACATAAAGTTCCTTTGTGTGAATTTTCATAAAAAAGGCCCAGCCGCTTTCAAGTCAACAGGGAACAAACTCACAGACACATTCATATATAATGTGTGTGTGTGTGTGTGTGTGTGTGTGTGTGTGTGTGTGTGTGTGTTAAGATTAGGACGATTAATCAGAATCGGAATCGGGAATCGGAAAATCGGAAATTTTGAATATCTGAATCGGTATCGGAGTCGGAAAAATTATAATCTAATTTTCGATTCCAAACCGATTCTTTTAATTTTTATTTGACAATAAAAAAGGAAACAAGCAGAAATTGTTTTTTTATTTTTTTATTAGAGTTGTTCATTTACAACGTACGAGTGTTAAAAGCTACAGAATGAGTTATAAACCTCATTTACAGATTTAACATTGATTCACAGAGTTATATTTTTATTTTTATTCATTGGTCAGTTATTGAGAGATAACCTGCCCATTCCTTTTGTAAACATTTAGCATCTATTCGCTAAATGACTATATGCCCCCCATCCCAAGGAGTTCATTTATTATTAGAATATTTAAAATCCTCTGGAAGTTTTTTTTTTAATTTCGTTGGCGCCTGCTGTACATTGGCGGTGTCTCCCATCGGTTTCTTTTGAAATAATTAAAGTTTATGGCACTTCTCTTTGGGTGCAAGTGAAAATATAGATGAAAATCTCCGTTGAGTTCATCAAAATTTTGGAGGAGATACATAAAATAAAACATTCTGAAGATTTTCTTAATTAAAAAGGAAATTATATCTACATTAAAACTCATACACGTATCTAAAAAAAATAGAATTGGGTGGGGCATTTATTACTTTAATTAACACAAAAAGAAAAGAAATAATAAACAAATACTCAACAAAAATATGCTTCCAAAAGCAAGAATCTTCTATATATCTGAATAAATCTATTGGTGTTTAAACTTCTTTTCAAGTGTGTTTTTGGTGGTGCCCGCAAAACTCGTCCATTATTAAATAAATATCGATTGAAAACACATTTTATGACCGTTCTTGAAGGAGATATTGTTTTTAAAGATACGGTACCCCCAATAATATTTTTTTAAAATACATTTTTACTTGTTTACTGTTGGTTTACAAAAAGATAAAATCGATTTTCTAAGTGTTGGTTTTCTACCTAACTGGCTAAGTTGTTATTTCACTTATTTTTAAGTGTTTATTAAATTCAACAACGAGACTACAGACCGCATAATATACTTAAAAAAAATATATTTATACTAATTTACTGTTGTTTATAAAAGGGCAAAATCTATTTTTCTACCTAGTTTGCTAAGTTATTAGTTGTTTAATTTATTTAAAGCGTTTATTCAGTAAAAAAAAGTAGCCTTGCGTGTTACGTGAGAACGAGAAATAATGTCTGACATGAGAGTATTACATTTTAGGGGTCTTGATAATAATCGCTCAAAAATATAAAATTCAAGAAAATGCTGAGGGAGAATTAGTTTTAAAAAGAGCCCCACCTTCCAAAAGAAAATAAATGTTAATATTTTTAACAAATAATTATAACGTTTATTTAATATTTTTTTTTAAATCATAATTATTTATGCAAAATAATCTGAAAAGGGTTAAATAAAATTTTACCGCTGCCATATTTGCCTAAATTCAATTTATTTTTTAAGTCCAGAAAATAGAAACTTGATTCAAATTAATTCAAAGATTTAAACGTCAATGGCCACTGCTTTTAATTTTTTTTGTTGCGCCAAACGAGTTTTATTTGTTAAAAATAATGTTATTATACAAAAAAAAAAAAAAAAAAAAAAAACTGGCAAAACTGACTTATAAATTTACATTTACAAATAATCAAATATAACTTTCTTTACAAATTTAATAGGAATGTTGATTTGGTTTTATAATATACTTTAAAACGTTTACTCGGTTCGAAAAACAAAAGTGTCGAGCGCTACGTGAAAATAAGAAGAAAAAAATGAACGCTAAGATGGGGTTATATCTTCCGAGTCTCGATAATGACTCCACACTAAATAATAAAAAGATTACTGGTAGAAATTCACCTAATAAAAGTTACTGGCCGTGCTGAAATAATAACATTATTTAGAAAGCCACTCTTAACATGAAGAAGAAAGTTCTTTGCTAACTTTTCTGTACTTTCACCTAACAATTTAATAAATAAACTTGGCAAATTGAAACTCTCGCCGGAAGTTACATTTCTGATGAAATATAATATCAGGAAAAAAATTTGACCAAACACCGTTTGCTGCTAACTTTGAATATGGTAATGTTCTGGTTTGCCAATATTCATAAAATTATCATTGCTTTTGTTTTGTTTTTATTTGTTTATGTTTTCCCCCAATTCGCAATTCTAACTTTTTTTTTGTTGTTGTGAAAGAAAATTAGCTATTACTAGCAGAGAGGCCCGACATTTTCCGGGATGGAATGATGATCAACGAATGTTTCACACTCCCATATTTTTATTGTCATTGAAATCAGTGAATTCGTCCATTTGTCAATAAAATCGATTGATTGCCTGCTCTAGTTGGAGACCCATCGCAGTGCATCCGAGAGGAAGTTTCACTTGCCTCTTCACATTGGCTTAGTCTAGAATACATTGAAGTCTACATTGCAAAGTAGAGAACCGAATGTTAATTTTATAAAATTATTTTTTATATAATGGATTGAATTAAAGTTTAACATGCAAAAATCAAGTATCATCGTTCAATTGTGCTCTAAAGAGAACATGTAATATTTCAGACGCGCCCCTATCATATTAAAGAACCCATTGTTGATTTTATATTCCTGGCTTTCCGCTCGTGCTTTGATAATGGCTTTGCTAGGGTCATGGTGTGATGAACAGTCAAACGAATAGAGAAAGAAAAAGAGTGGATATAACAGCAATAAAATTTTATAGTCCTTATCTCTACTACAATGTGAAAAGACTTTAGAAGTCTTTTCACATTGGCTTGCTGAAACAATCGGTAAAACTAACAAAAAGGCATTTTCAGTTTTACGTTGACCGGGATTAGCCCCTAATTAAAAAGCCTAACCCTCACCTTTACCCGTGTAAATGTCTACTAAAATATTCATTTCATTTTATTTGGGGGAAGATTTTAAACTAGAGGAATGAGAGCTTAGCTCACACTTCTCAAGCGTTTCTACGTTTCTCCTGCCAACGTGTCATTTTTACATATTTATTCACTTTTACCATTTTTATCGGTGCCATTTTTACCGTGTCATTTTTTCCTATGCCATTTTTACCGGTGCCATTTTTACCCAAATTCGTAATAGAATATAAGTTGGATTTTTAAAAATAATAAACATAGCTTTTCATACGTAATTTTATGTTTATTGCTTAGATAGATGAATGTATAAATGTTCTTGTAAAAATAAACTTTATTCAACTATTCCACTAGAAAAATATTTTCCCAGTACGCCACAGAGAGATTTATAAAAAAAAAATAGTTTTGTTTTAGAAGCAAAACATCAACTTCAGCTCCGTTGTTGGATTTAAAAAATAATAAACGTATTTTTTCCCATGTAATTTTATGTTTATTCGCTAGATAAAAATGTACAAAAACAGTTGTTTTTTTTTTTCTGTAGAAAAAATTTGACGCACTGTTGTACTTTTTGGCGAACCAAAATGGCGGATTAAAATCTGGCATGCTGGCGTGCCAAAAAAAAATTACCGATTATTTTACGTTAAATTTATCTTTAAAACTGATCATTCACTAAAGATGATAATCCCATAAGAAACCCGTAAAAACTAATAGTAGGTTAATGAAAATGAATGTTTAAAAGGATATGCAAATGAGTGTTTAAAATGATATGCAGATGAATGTTTAAAATGATATGCAGATGAATGCAATTCCACGACACATACACTCATGAGCAAGAAAAAAATGGGCCAATAGTGAAAGCAGGAAGAAATACATTTTTCAATATTTTTCTATGAATTTTTGTTAATTTTAACTAAAAATTTCTATTTTGCAGATCATTATTATTATATCATATAATAATAAGTGGAATAATTAATCCTAAAAATGGTAAGACCGCATCTTGGCGAGGATATAAAAACCGAATTTCAGGATTAAGGCAGTCCAAAATGACTTGCAAGCAGATTTTTTTATATTTTAAGAAAAGAAAATGAGAAAACATCTTTTTTCTGCAGTGAAACGAATTGGTCAAAGGTTTGAAGTCGAATGCTTCGTAAAAAGGAACTCTGGATCTGGTCGCCCTAGAGCGTCCACTTTGAAAGACGACCACATGCTTAAATTAACTGTTTTGAAGGATCGAAAGAAAACTTATGTTGACCATAGCAAAGAATTCAAAACGGTCTGGAAATTCTCTTTCTAGATATATAATATCTAGACGAATGAAAGGAATGGGATTTTCTTCTAAAATATGTGCAAAGAAGCCATTTTTATCTAAGAAGAACATCAATGATAGAAAGAGATTTTTCTCGTGTTATGAGAAAGAAAGATACAGACTGGTTCAGGAATGTTTTCTGGTTAGATGAATCAAGATTTTGACTTGTTAGTGATGTTCCCGATGCTCCCGAACGGTGCAATCGAAGAACTGGAGAAATATTTTCGCCAAGTTGCATAAAAACGACAGTTAAACATGGAGAGATAATGATATGGGCAACTTTTACTACAGCAGCAGTTGGGGAACTTATTAGATGTGAAAAGTCAATCAATGCAAAGGAATACATTCGAATGTTAGAAACCGAACTGTTACTAAGTATTCAGAAGCTGGGAATATCCCAGAACATTATTTTTACATGATAATGTCCCTGCATACATTGTTAAAGTCATAGAAAAATGGTTTTCTGATAAATCAATTGATGTGATATTTTGGCTAGGTCAAAGCCCCGATTTAAACACAATCGAGAATATTTGGTCCATAATAACTCGTGCATTGGCCGGAAGAACTTTTTTGAATAATGACAAACTGTGGGAAGCTGTGCAAAGCGAATGGAATAGCATCTACTCTTCACAGAGTTCCATTTTGGTTGAGAGCATGTCTAAAAGGATTGATATTTTAAAGAAATCAAAAGGGAATGCGATTCCATCCTAAGTATTTATTAAAGTAAATGTCTTGTTCTGTGTTATTAGTCTCGTTTAAGTTTCCTTGTTCAATTGTTCTTTGTTCAATATAGCTTTTAGTGCAATAAAATGTATAAAATTTGTTTGGCCCATTTTTTTTTTTTTTTTTTTTTTTTTGCTCACGAGTGTATATAGCACAGTTGTATTTTCTTTATAGATAAATAGAAAATAGTGTTTTTAATATGATATTAATACACAAACGGAAAACACACACATAGGCACACACATACACACGCACACACATACACACACACACATACACACACACACACATATATATATGTATATCCATCTCCAACTTTCTATCACCAACCTCTCACTCGCTTTGCTCTTTACTTTTATTCCCCCCTCTATCTCCCTCTCTCCCCTTCTCCCCCTCTATGTTTACTAACAATGGAAGATAATAATGAAAAGGAAATACTAAAAATGGGAATAGGCTACTATTAAGATAAAGGGAGTATCACCATCATAGTAGTATTATGCATATTTATTCTTTTAGTATTTAGATCTTGGTAGAATAATGAAGTACGCTTGTGGAACATGAACTACACAAACACGTTTACGTTTGATTCCTGAGGGAAATATTATGACTAATAAAACATGCATATACCTATTTATACGCACAGGGCTTATTCGCAGTATCACATCTCTTCAGTATTGCTAGACATGGCAAGTGTTTTCACGCTGATATTTGAAAATCCGGTCTCTTGATCTGTTCCAACTTTTGTCTGAAAAAACAGAACATTCACCCTAAAACATGTACAACCAGTATATATATATATATATATATATATATATATATATATATATGTATATATATATATATATAAAATTTGTCGTGATATAAGCAGTGATTTGTTGCTACACAATTATGAGCATGTTTCGAGCTTCTAGTGTTTAGCAACTAAATACCTCTTCAGGCAACAATGCTTATTTACGAAAGCGGAATTCTCAATCTTTGAGAATTCCGCTTTCGTAAATAAGCATTGAAAACATGCTCATCACTGTGTAGCAACAAATTACTGCTTACGTAAAGACAAATTGAAAATGTAACTTGTTCTACTTCCGTATTGAGCACTCTCGTATTAACCTCGCGCTATTTCATTGGTTACCCTACACTTTTGAAAAATAGCAACCTCAAATTACACACACACACACACACACACACACACACACACACACACACACACACACACACATATATATATATACATACATATATATATGTATATATATGTATATATATATATATGCGTCAAACAAATGACTAAAGTCTTTATTCTAAATTCCATAATGTTGTATAATTTTACAATTTCTTTCTTTCAATTACGTTGAAATTTACAGTTCTTGACAGCAACTGTTTCGTAGCGCAAAATCATTCATTTAATTATTATATCAATCAATGAATCTATTTTGCCCTTAACTTATTAGAAGAAATAGCAACTGTTAATCCACAAAAAGAAAATAAGATGCATTTAGGCATGATTACAAAATCCGAAAAATTGAAAGAGAAGTTGCAATACCTTTTATTTTATCTTTTATTTCGGAGGAAAGGGCAAAATAGATTCATTGATTGATATAATAATAAAATGAATTAATGATGCGCTATGATACAGTTACTGCCAAGAATTCTAAATGTAAACTAAATTAAATGAATAAATTGTAAGATGGTCAACGTCATGAAATTTGGAATATAGACGCTTGTCATTTGTTTGTGAAATGCTCTACAATTAAATTGAGCTTTATAAATTAAGGATTAGTATGTAAAAAATGCATATAATTGAAAAATGTTATAATTCTACAGAAATATATATATATATGTATTTGTGTGTGCGCATGTTTGTGCGTGCGTGCGCGCGCACGTGTGTCTGTCTGTCTGTCTGCAGGTGTATATTCGCTGGAGTCGAATATTTTCATTCTTCTTGGCAAGACTAACCGCCTTTCTTTAATAGATTTTTTTTTTCGATTTATCTCTGGCAATGAGAACATTTGCGCGGGAAAATCGTGTTAGTTTTATGGAAGAAGTGGGGGGGGGGAATGCTCACTCGCACCCACTCCTCGAGAGTGGGCGTGGCTTTGGGATTTTCCACTCGTAAACACCCGAAAATTCCCATATGCACTTTTTCTGTATCGCCTTCTCCTGTTATACTACAGGCCCGGACGTAAACAACGACAGAATATCGCTTTTCTGTTTTCATATATATTACTTTTGATAGCTGTTTTTTTTTTCTTGTTACATACATACATACATACATACATACATACATACATATACACACACACATATATAATCACGTAAAGAAAAATGCGCCCTTTTACTATGTACAAACGGCTGTTGTTAATGTACGACTACCCTTATTTTTGGTCGATTCTGGGTGCAACACGCACAGAGAAAGAAAGAAAGAAAGAAAGAGAGAGGGAGAGAGGGGGAGAAAAAAGAGAGTAGGGGTGATGGCTATGTAGATAAACGCTTACGTTACGGCAGCTGTTGTCTTACTTATTCATTTACTTATTTATTATTATTATTATTATTATTATTATTATTATTATTATTATTATTAACTAACATTTACCGGATGTGTTCCCTGGTGCCTGAGTGATAACAAGTTTTCCCAGATGTCCAGTACTCCCTACTTCTTTCGATAACCGTTGTAAATCAGTTTGTTTTTGCAACTGTAGTTTATTTCCCGCTGTCAACGGCCATTGACCTTCTCTGGAATTCGGGTGAAAATATGATTTCGGTATCCTTCCTGTAAAAAAAACAAAACAACAAAAACAACAAAAAAATCCCCTCCTACCTAATAGTGTATTGATTGCACTTCTTTAAATAATAATAGTGTAATTAATTAAGCTTATACCATGCTAAGCTTATCAAATATACGCGAGGTAAAATCTGGATATCACTTTATTTTTATACGTGCATTTTACGCATAAACACCACTCACTTTGGCCTTTGTCTCTAAACAAATTAATTGATTGAAAATATTTAACGTTTTTGGAAATTCAATGAAATTCTCTGATTATACCATTCGCTAAATACTTGAGTATAATATGAGATAATAGGAAGAAATTGGAAGCCATACACTGGGCTTGGTTGTAGGGTTTAAAACTAGAAAACCGGATTAAATATAGAAAAAATTATTTTCTGTTTATTATATCTTATGTATTTCTCCTACTACAGCTTCAGATTAAATAATATTACTATGATGGTGATACTCCCTTTATATTTATTGTAGTCTATTCCAATTTTTATTATTCCCTTTCATTATTATATTCCTCTGTTAGTAAGCATACGCAGAGAGAGAGGGAGAGGGGGAGAGAATAAAAGTAAAGAGCCAAGCAAGTGAGAGAAGGTGATAGAAATTCTCTCTCCCTCTCTCTCTCTCTCTCTCTCTATATATATATATATATATATATATATACATATATCCATCTCTCTCTCTCTCTCTTTCTCTCTCTCTCTCTCTCTCTCTCTCTCTCTCAATATATGTTGATTTGGTGCCGTGACCAGGATGTGACCTGAGGTTGCAGATTTAAAAAGATGAAAGAACAACAAATCTAATTGCCACAAAAAAGAAAAAAAAACAAACAAACTAAGAAAAAATATATAGACACAACGAAAGAAATGGGGTGGCATTTTGAACTAGACGCAAAGAATAATGAAAAACAAAAAACAAATTTATAATGAAAAACACACACACACAATAGAAGCAAAGTAAGTAATTAAAAAGATGTGAGATTGTACCTATTTACTATGCCTCCCCACGGGACAGAGTTAGACACCAGTGGAGAAAAGGTACAAAAATAAAAATTGTCTCAGTTGTGAAGGATTTCTCCTCCACCGAAAGAGAACAAGAAAATGAAGTGCAGCATCTGAAGAACAGATACTACACTTTGATCTTGACCAAAAGGCCAAGATTCGTAAAGATGTGAGATTGTAAGAGACGTTGTAAAAATAGATACAACAAAAGAAAAAGAGAGATGCGAAACTACAACTCCTGCTGCGATTAACACCCGACAGCAACTCATGAAGACACGTACTGATACTACTGCTACTAGACTGCACTAATAGACACACTCCGGCTATATTGTTCTAAGATGTCCACGGTCCTAAGCTTTGAGAAGGGGTTAGTTTATTGCTAATCGCATGAGATATCTCTACCGAAGAATACCAATCAAATTGTCCAGACACTTTTTGCTGGTCAGAGCGAATCCTCTCTTTTGAGGCACTGGCTTTTCAATCTCACTTTCGACCTAGTGACGTATTTCTCGCGTCGGGAGAGAAATAAATTCCTGTAGTTAAAAAGCAAAGCTTTATTTCGCCATGGCAAAGCATAATACCACTGATGCGTAGAAGGCTACAATTTTAGGGGAAGTTTTATAGGTAGTGGGTAAATAGGTAATGGGTAAAAGTGGTAACAAGTTAGGCAACAGGGTGTTTGTTCATATCACATTTAAATTTTTGCATGTTGTAAAAGTCGGAGAAGCAAGAAGTGTCGCAATCGGTGGGTAAGAGTTAATGAGGTTGCTACTAGGGTCACTGAACAATCCTATGAGATCATTAGAAAAGCTAGGTGGAAATAGCGGAATTTCATCTAAGATATAAACGATTCTATGTCGGCCTGTCTGTCAGTCTGTCCGTCTCCATATTTTCAAACTCTATCTCCTCCGAAACTAAAAGTCGCAAAGCGGCACTAGGGGTTTGAAATGATTAGATTTTTTTTTAGGGACCGTTCTTTTATGGGTCATTAGCCGGTTAAAATTGTTTTTAAAGGGGTCAAAAATGGGTCAAAATTGAAGAAATCGTTAAATATTTTATATATTAATCTTACTTTATTTAAAAGTTTTGATCAGTTTATAAACGTGTCACATTGGTACAGGGCTAACGTCACCAGCTTTTAACGCTAGAGTTTCGGTTTCGATTCTGGCTGATGGCATATAAATACTATTTTTTTTTACTTTTGGAATCACCAATCTATAATAATATATACAAGATCTGGACAAATTAATATATCATATTTAAGCGTATTTTACGACCGGGCAAAGCCCCTCCCTTAGTTAGTTGCTTATGACAACGGTTTAACCAGCCTTTGTTTTGTTGGTATTAGATTTGAAGACGTTTAAATTGCAGTCAGCAAGGAAGCACTCTTATGATATCGTATTAAAAACGAGAATGTTATCGTAGACTATTTCTGTTGATGGGAGTTCCGTTGTGTTTGAAATATACACAGACAGAAAGAAAGTTGGACATAACGCAGTTCTTTTACGAACTTATTAAATTATCTTATTAAGTTTCAATAAATTTATTACTGTGTTTGTCCCAGTTCGGTTACTTGTCCTTGGGGTTTTAAAAATCGTGATATTTAAACAATGAAAAGAATTTCCAAAGGTATTATAATTTGCAGTGTGAAACTCGAAAAATTTTTTGAACTATAATTATATTTTTATTTATTTTTATTTTTTGCTATTTTAATCAATTAAAGGAGAATACAAAATGGACTCTGGCATAATTTTCAGCAGGCTTGTAACTCTTGCTTTCCCTATTTTGTTCTTTAGTCCTCACATTCCACGAGAGATATTTTCGACATAGGGGCAAAAATGCTATTTTCTGAGTCGAAATCTATTAATCTAACACGTATCGATGTCTATATATTATTATTTTTTTTTACCCTAATGTAGTATTTATTTATTTTTACGTCAACTGGCTTCATGCCTTGTCCGGAGCGGTTCTCATAAATAAAAAAATAAAAGATAACAGGAACTTCAAGTAAACATAAAAACAAACTAACCAACCAACAAACAAACAAACAAACAAACAATCTTTTTCTAGTCTGAACAACCTTTAAGCCGCACACGAAGAAAAAAAAATGCAGCTACACGCAAGCCCCTTGCATAGTCATTGGAGGTGGGGTTTAGCCTTGGGAATAGCATTTAAGCGCTAATAAAACAACAAACAAATATAACAGCTTATCGCGCTCTTACCGACAGGATATCTCATTGTAGCGTGTCGAGTAAGAAATGCAGTGATTGGTGCATCTCTCTCAACTAATGAGAGGCACGGCGTGTTTATTAAGCATCGTATTTCCCATAGCCGAGTACAAAACAAAGCCAAGTATCATCCGTTTCAGGTGCACTTTTTTTGCCTGTGCTAATCGCTCTTCACCCCCCCCCCCATTTATACCAACTCCCTTATCCCTTCGCTACCTGTTTTTTTTTTTTTTTTTTTTTTTGCTTGCCGAAAGAGGAAAAATGTCTCAAGGCTCTTAAAAAAGGCGGGAATTTTTTTTTTTGGCAGTAAACAAATCCTTATACAGAATGAATCCAGAAAAATTATAAATAAGTTAGATATGTATATCTTCATCTTTCCCGTCTCTCTCTCTCTCTCTCTCTCTCTCTCTCTCTCTCTCTCTCTCTCTCTCTCTCTCTCTCTCGCTGCAATAATCAAAAAGGTGTAACTGCACTTTATACACTATATATATATATATATATATATATATATATATATATAGTGTATAAAGTGCAGTCTCTCTCTCTCTCTCTCTCTCTATATATATATATATATATATATATATATATATATATATATAGAGAGAGAGAGAGAGAGAGAGAGAGAGAGAGAGAGGAGAGGGAGAGAATTCGATAAGGCACTTCGTCTCTGTGTCTGAGTACGTTCCCTATAGATTCTTTCTCTCTCTCTCCCTCTCTCTCTCTCTCTCTCTCTCTCCCGCTGCAATAATCAAAAAGGTGTAACTGCACTTTATACACTACCTACCTACGTACCTACCTACGTACGTATATATATATATATATATATATATATATATATATATATATATATATACATACGTATACACACACAGTAAAACACCTTTAATTTTAACTTCCTCTAAATTTAATAAAGAAAAGTTAACAGTGATGCTCTGTGCTAATGCTTCTGGAACTCATAAACTTAAGCTTCTTCTCATCGGCAAATCAAAGTGTCCCCGGGCATTGAAAGGAGTTCGCCTTTGCCAGTATCCTATTATTCTTCACGAAATGGATGGATGAATCAACAGTTGTTTAAAAAATGGGTTTTGAAAGAATTTGTGTCAGTTGTCCAGAGGCGTTTTCTTGAATTAGGTAAACCTGATTCAAAGTGCTTGCTTCTGTTGGACAATTGTAGAGCACATCCTCCTGGGTCAGAATTAGTGTTATCTTGCAGGAATATTTTTGTGTGCTACTTACCACCTAATGTGATTTATCTCATCCAACCTATGGATCAAGGGATTATTTGGAACTTAAAATGTTTCTACAGAAATGATTTCATGATGAATATGAAAAATAGTACCGTGAGTATAAGCGCCATTTTACTATCAAAGACGCCATATTTCTCTCGCAAGTGCATGGAATCAAGGTCGAGCAAGCACATTAACAAAAGCATGGGGTAAATTATGCCCAGCGTCAAAGGCTTCTGAACTGAGAGAATCAGAGAATACATCTGGTCTAGAAAAATTCTTGAAACCTAACGGTTACCGACCAACCACGCTGTTCTTAAATCACTCAATGCAAATGATGTTTGCAATGTGGGTGCAACAAGATGAGGAAACTACTGATCAATATCCTGAAGGCAGTAATGGTGATGAAAATAGCGACAGCTCCCATTCTCTTGACTCTAATGTAAATAACCAAGAACACTCTGATGAAGCAATATCATGCGATGATACAGAAAAGTTTATGGAGACGGTTATAAACTTTCTAGAAAAAAGTCCTTACTTTAGTGACAACTATGTTTTGCAAGCAATATCACTCTGAAGAGATATAATCATAAAGAAGCTACAGAACCAAGAAATTGTAGATTCGCAGGTCTGATGGTGGTCGATCTGAAATAGAATATCAAACATGCTAAGAAATACTGAACCATGCAATTAATACCATACCATTCCAAGATTTAATATACAATGGTAGCGCCCGAGAGCTCAATCGATGAAAATAGAAATTGCAATGAGACTCATACAATGAATAACAAAAAACTGTATTTTACTTAAATGTATGATTTCTGTAGATGGCTCAAGAACTTGTTTACGTTGGACTTGAAGACAACCATATTGTAGTCAGCTGGAAAGCAGGAAAACGGAAGACAATTCCACAGGCGTGCAGTTCTCTCTCTCTCTCTCTCTCTCTCTCTCTCTATATATATATATATATATATATATATATATATATAGAGAGAGAGAGAGAGAGAGAGAGAGAGAGGCGGGGCGGGGAGAAAGACAGAGATAAATAGATAAGACACTTCGTCTCTGTGTCTGTGAGTGCGTTCCCAATAGACTAGAAAACTGCTGCGCTGATTTTTTTTTTTAATTTCACACTAAGTTATTTTATGTCTCTGGTAGAGTTCTTAGATGGATTTTGTATAAGAATGTACCCGATAAGTATCAAAAATCGATAATCGAAAAAATCTGAAAAAATTAATAACTGCAATTTTGACCAAAGTTAACACCCTTATACAACCTTACATCACAAGTGTACTTGAGAAAGTTTATGATCGCACAACTAGGAGGACAGGCGGTATGAAATCAACAGTAGGTTATTTGATAAAACAAGGGCGCGTTCGAAATGAATGTTTCTGTTTAGAGCACAATTAAACCATGATATTTTACTGTTTATATCATTTACTTAAATCCAACCCATTATATATAAATAATTGCATGAAATCAACTGTAGGTTCTCTACACTGCAGTGTAGACTATGTATTTGTGGACTTAATCATTGCAGAGAGACACGTTAAGCTTCTAGCCGGTGCATCGGGCTTGTCCCCAATTAGAGCAGACAATCAATCGATTTGTTGGAAAATTTCGATTTCGATGACAATAAAAGTTTTGCAATTTTGGAATATTCACTGACCGTAATTTAATAAAGGGAAACGTCAGTTTTTCCTCATAGTATATATATATATATATATATATATATATATATATATATATATATATATATATATATATATATATATATACACCGTACTTTGGGGTAATTGCGCCAAGTCCGGAGTAATTACGCCAACTAGCTAAAAGTATACTTTTGGCAACCAAGCATATAAAGAGAACTTTTTTTTAGTTGGCGCAATTACCCCCGGATTTGTGCGCAATTACCCCAAAGTACGGTATATGTATATGTATATTTGTATATACTGGGTGTCCATAAAGTCACGGAAGGGTTTTTAACATAAGTAGATTCTTTATTTTTGATGATATATTTCTATAAGTTTTATACAACCTAAGACATTAGGAAATTTAAAAAAAATGCTAAATTCAAACAATTTTTATTTATGAAAACTAATGTCTTTTAAATGTTGCCCATTTTCAGCTCCGCATATTTGTGCTCTTTCCAAAACATTATTCATGACAGATTGCAATTCAACTGCCTTACTTCGTTTCTGATGTTTGAATTCAATTCCTGGAGGGTTTGGGGGGGTGTTAACAAAGGCCCTTTCTTTAAGATATCCCCACAAGAAAAAAAGTCGGAGTTAAGTCAAGTCTTGGGAACGTGGTGGCCATTTGACATTGCTATAGCGAGAGTTAATGTTGTCACAAAAGCATTGCCTAATTTTGTAAAACAAATTCACAACTTGCGTACGCTTTTCAATGTTATACTTAATAATACTAAAATGACAAAGATTTCCAACCCTTCAGTGACTTTTTGGACAATACGTATATATATATATATATATATATATATATATATATATATATATATATATATATATATATATATGGTTGTTTTTGTTTTACGGCATATCAACCCTTTTAAGGTTATTTAATGCCGAATCCAGTGATTTTGAAGAAAATTTTTTAAATAGAATATGTTAATAGAATATGTTTAATAGAATATGTTTTTTTTTAAATCAGTTTCCATTTAAACCATAGTTGGCACCCTAACAGGTACTACTACTCCGGGTCAGAGTAGACCTGGGAGCAATGGCAATTAAGTGGTGGCTTCACACTCCCCAAAGCTCGCAAGCTGGGGCCTCACCATCGGATATAGTTTAAGGTCAATACCAGGACATATATATATATATATATATATATATATATATATATATATATATATATATATATATATATATATATACTACCAAACAAGCAGCCCGGCATTGCCCGGTCGTAAAAAGTTTAAACATGATATTTTGATTAATGCAGGTTTCGTATTTATTATTTCATTATTTACCCAACATATAGTAGTAATTTAAAAAGTTAAAAAAAAAAGAAGAAATGACTCGTGCCCCACTACCGAGAATCGAAACCAAAACCGTTAGTTTACAATTTACTTTTTCCTTTGACGTAAATGCCTGAGCTACAAAGACATGTCTGTTGCAAGTCTAAAAATTTTAACATAAAGTAATCGCTATTACGTTACGCATGTATATTCGCAATGGCGTCGTTCGACCTTCACCTGGTAAATTCCATTTTTTTAAATTTTCACACTTTTCCACCGATTCTCCCCCGCTAAATTTTCACACTTTTCCACCGATTCTCCCCCGCTAAAACCCAATATAAAGTTTCGCATGGGTTCGAATACCCTATATATTAAGTTTCATGTCTTTAGATCAAAAACTGATAGAGAAGTTAGGTAAGCAAAATTCTTTAAACAAGCATATATACGCATACCTAAATATATATATATATATATATATAGAAAAAGGTTTGTGTTTACTATAACCTTTTTACACAAATGTTACGCAAGCATAAATCATGTAGAATATCTGCATGAATATAATTACAAGTAATAATAAACTAAAGATGATCATCCCATAAGAAAACCGAGAACTAATAGGGAATCAATTAAAATGAATGTGTAAAAGATTATATACGTTAGTTAGATCTTTTGTAGATGAATGCAATTCCACGAATCATTTATAACAAAGTTGTATTTCTGTTTAAATAAACAGAAAAATGCTTGCTTTGTTTTCTGTTGTTCTTGGCATTCGGGTCGAGATCAGAGTATAGAATTTGTTCTGAAGTTAGTCCTTTGTCAATGTAGAAGAAATCCTTCATACTGAGACGATTACTATTTGTTAGTGATAATACTAGTGCACTCTTTTGCCCTTATTTTAGGGGAGCTGGTTTTACCCCACATTAATAACGACTTTATGTCACATTTGCTTTCGTGAGGAAGCAAATAAACACCTAAATAAGTAGAAAAAAGTGTTTTTAACATGAATATAAATGCACCCCAAAATATTAAGGAAGATCTATCTATCTATCTATCTATCTATCTATCTATCTATCTATCTATCTATCTGTCTCTCTCTCTCTCTCTCTGTCTCTGTTTCTCTCTCTCTCTCTCTCTCTCTCTCTCTCTCTCTCT
Organism: Euprymna scolopes; assembly: GCF_053919585.1. Taxonomy (NCBI): domain Eukaryota; kingdom Metazoa; phylum Mollusca; class Cephalopoda; order Sepiida; family Sepiolidae; genus Euprymna; species Euprymna scolopes. The sequence goes on from NC_136493.1 coordinate 95,534,847, forward strand.
CTCTCTCTCTATATATATATATATATATATATATATATATATATATATATTAGAAGTTCAGTCCGGCTTTGCTCGAGCCCTATATACTGTTCATAAATTTATGTGAATATGTATATATTTAAAAATTTTGAATCAGATTCAGGTAATCTATATCTAAAATTTCAAGTGTTTGGACCCAAAATTAGCAAAGGAGTTTGATAGAGTCTGCAAAGGTCAACTCTTTCAACTTTGACCTCCTGGCAGCCAAATTTTCGCTCAATAACTGATTACAAAGATTGATGCATATCTGAATACCGTTTATGTAAAATTTAGACCCAAAATTGGCCGAATAGTTTGCTAGCGACCGCAAAGGTCAAATCTTTTTAGGTTTGACATCTTGGCAGTCAAATTTTCGGCTAAAACCCGATTAAAAAACTTGCCCTATGTTTGAATGCTCTTTATATAAAATTTCAAATGTTTAGAGCAAAAATTGGCTGAGCAATCTTGTAGAGACCACATAGGTCAATTTTTTTAAAACCTTGACGCCAATTTTGACCCCTTTTACATTTAGTGTTTTGGGCTTATATCAAATTAAAAAAGTTTCATCCATGTTCAAAAAACCTACAGCTAAAATTTCAGGTGTTTAGATCCAGAATCGGCGGAGGAGTTTGGTAGAGTTTTTAAAGGTCAAATTGTTGAACTTTGACTCCTTGACAGCAACATGTTTGGCCGGAAACTGATTAAAAAGATTTTTCCAAATCTCAATACCCTTTATTTCAAATCTCGACTCTGTAGACTGGAAATTGAGAAAGTACTTTGGTAGGGCAATGAACACACACACACACACACACACACACACACACACACACACACACACACACACAATTTCACTTCTATAGATATATTGATATATAGTGGAAATTTTATCGCGTAAAAAACGCGCGAAAGTTGTAGACCGCTGACTTAGAATTAGTGTCTTTTGACAAACTTCTAGAATAAATATTTTAAATGATTTTAGCGTAAATTGCGCTGACGAATCCCTATTAATCACTATTAATCCCTATTAATCACTGTTAATTTCTAGCATCGAATGCATACCGAAATATTTAGTTCGCTCCGTTTTATTATTACATAGCGCCACACAAACGTTAACCCAGATCTGGCCAGTAGTTTCCCAAAAAACGTAGAACGGACAGATAAACAGACAGACAGGCATATATGCATATATATTTGCAGGTGATTAAATGACCTACTGACTAAATAGTTTTCCAATGAATGATGAAAAAATTCAAAGATTATATACGTCTTTTATATAGTTTTAAAGGAGAAAAACACTTTCAAAACTATATATATATATATATATATATATATATATATATATATATATATATATATATATATATATATATATATTATGTCAGTCCCTTTAAGAAACTCGTTTCTTATCGTTGAGCACTTTCAGTTAAATTAAGTCGGTCAATTTAGCTCATCTGCACAGATCATCATATACTGATTAGATCACTTTGACTGACGTAAAAAAACATTTAAAATAAAATGTTTAAATTTCGACGCTATTTCACGCGATTAACGGTTGCCGAATGGATAAAGTCTTTGCTAATGGAGCTAGCGATGGCTTCTGTCGCCAGGTTCGAATCTATCGACTTGTGTTAATCGTGACATCCTGCACTGTATATTCCCGAAAGGATGAAACGCTAGTGTTTGTATCTATTTAATAATTATTATAGTAGTAGTAAGTTATAAAATGTATATGGCAATTAAGCTACACAGAATATTCCGCGTTTCATCCACGCTAGTATTCATCAGGCATAAGCGGAATATTCTGTGTAGCTTAATTGCCATATATATTTTATAACTTACTACTTAGCTCTACCTACGTATTGTGCACTATTTAAGTAAATATTTAAAGTTTACGCATAAATTTATACTTTCCTATATTAATTTATGTGATTAAATTAAGTAATTATGTATGTATGTATGTATATATATATATATATATATAATTATTGATATTAATATATTTTGATCGTCAGTTATTTATTTCTAACTCTCATTGCAAAATCCCGATTGTAAAATTATCTCTCACGAATCGATGACCCGTCTATATGAACCATATTTTAACCATCTTTTTTCATGTAATAATGCAACTCCATGTATAATAATTGTTTGTGATGATCTTGGCAGTTTGCAAAGACGTACTGTCGTTAAAATACACTAATCGTAGCCAGAAACAACACTACTAAACAAACAAACAAACAAACAGATAAAAACAACAATAAATAAATAAAACAGGAAAACCAATTTCAACAATAAGACTAAACTGGTCGTAAAAGTCCTAACATTCTGATTCACCCCAATGACAAGGAAGTAAATGTTTGCATTAACTTTTTAACATGAACAAAATTTAACGTTTATATCATTTTTTTATTCATATTAAAGACACTGTTTTAAAATAATTTGCTTTTCTTAGATTATTAACTAGTATGATTTAATATAAGTTATTTAACTTAGATTATTAACTAGTATGATTTAATAAAAATAAACTTCAAGTCAAGTGTAAAAAATCGAAAATGTATCTTTTTTTTTTTCGCCTGCAAAAATAATTACTTGTCTTTTGTATAAATGCAAGCTTCAATACGTACGAAAACTAAGGTATATTTAAGGATCGGCACTGCTATAATTAAGGCACTGAAGTTCCGGGTTCAAGAACGCCCTTTTCATTTGGAGATTTCTTATTGAATGAGAAAGGGATAACAAGGGCATTAAAACCCGGATGTAAAGTGCAATGTGCAATGGAGCGGTACTTAACTATTTCGAGTCAACGTGATTCTCTCAAGGGTGGTAGATTGAAGCTATAATATGGAAGATAGAAATATTACGCCTCCTCCTCTTCCTCCTCCCCCTTCTTCTTCTTCTTCTTCTTCTTCTTCTTCTTCTTCTTCTTCTTCTTCAGAACATCGTCATCGGAAGAACGAATGAATAATAAAAAAATTGGAAAGATATTTAATAATAATAATAATAATAATAATAATAATAATAATAATAATAATAATAATAATAATAATACTTGTCCGTTCGTCCAGTGTCACAAAAAACATCATCATCGCAAGCCTTAATTAATGAGAACCGAATTACCTCCCTTTACAGTTGCTCCTTATCATTTAAAAATCATTAAAACCATTTCCTCTAAAAAAACAAACAAACAAAAAAAAACATAAGGCTGTCAGTTTACATTTTCAAATCGACATTTTTATTTCATATTTAAAAAAAAATATTACGTTAAGAAGAGACTAAGTTTTTTTTATTAAGTTTCTTTTTAAAAATTGTAAAATGTGCAAGTGAATTGACATCTGTTTCTTTATAATTTATATAAAAACTTTATAAAAAAAAACAAAACAAAGCAATGTGTTGTGCATTGAACTTTCATTAAAAAATCCAAATTTTTTAAATCAATTTTTTAGCTTTAATAGATTCTTTTTAATTCGTCGTTATTAATTTAATTTTGTTTTTTTATTCATTTTATTTATGCTGTGTTTTAAAAATTGTCAACTACCGTGGAATTTTGTTTTGTTGTTATTATCCCCCTCTTTCGTGTAGTTGTATTTCAACCACTCGTAACTATACGTTGGTCATGAGTTTCCTGATCTTCTAATCGAGCTGTCTCAGTTCTTCTTTAGTCCATTCTAAGAACGGTCCAGAGTAAGTTACTAGTGATACTGCAAATTTATTTATACCTTTTTTTTAAAGGTTTCTGCTAAATAATTTCGTTTCCAGGAGGTTCGTTCGCTTGGGGTATTTCTTTCCAATTCTTTCTTTCCATTCTGTTGCTTTGATGGTGTCTATTTCCAGAGTCCCCAAGTCAAACAGGCCATTAACAAATATCTCTCTTGAGAACAACCTTTAGTTTTCCCTCGAGTCCAAGTGACAACAAGTCTCCCCAAATTTCCATTATTCTCCACACCTTTCGTGTCGGTGCATTTCAACCACTGGACCCACACGTTGTCTAAGACTTCCTCGCCAAAGAAAGAAACAAATAATAAAAAAAGGAAATATATAATAATCCGAATCGACACTATTTTAAAGTGAAAATGAAACGCTTATATTTGTGGTTCTTCCAAAACAACGCATTTCATTATCTTGCAAAAGTCTTTTCGCACACGCATGTGCTTTATAAAAGTCTTTCTTCTCGCTACCTCGCGTTGGTGTTAGCTATCGTTTTCTCGCCCTCGCATTTACTTGTCTATCTTCCACGGTTGCACTTTGCTTCTTTCTCAACCACATGGTGAAATTTTTTTTTATTTCATTATACGTGCTTTAACGGCTGCTGCTTGAAGTCTATATGAGATACATAGATATTCGAATGTTCCATTAAAGTTCTTTATCTCTCAAGAACTGAGTTAGTAAAGAAATTGAGAACATAATTTTCCTCTCCCCAATTAACCATTTTTATACGTTGTAGTATATCTTTCATGTTGGTCTCATAGTCTTACTGGATTCCAGGACAAGAATTTATCTAGTCTGATGGTGTGTCCAGCTTCGTGCTATTACTTGAGGTAATATCACTTGGAGAAGGCGCACCATTCCTCGGAAAAGCTGTGGGGTAGCCGTAGTGAGATCTTATTTGGGCTGCGAATACTATGTGATTTTGAATATTTGGTCAGGGTTTACTTCTATGGAAAAAGTATCCTCATGCCAGATTGTTCTGACAAACCCCTGTACAGAGAGACCTTAGACACACTAGAATAGTGTCTAGTAGGCATACGATGCATGATAACCTGGTGGCAAACGTAAAGAGATCCAGATGCAGCTAGTTTGATTGAGGCAAATGTTAGCTCTCTAAACAAAACGCAGTAGAAATGCAGATGTCGAATGATATTGCATAGAAATAGCATCAAGTTTTCTTATGAGTCTAGTCAGTTGGATTCGGGAAGCGAGAGAAGCTACATGCCTTTGGAAATGTAAGAAGAATCCAAATGAATACCACCTTGATGTCTGTCGTCTGCGTCTCTTAATCCATAAATAGAACAGCAAGTATGAAGGAATAATTTTAGAATATAAACGAATTTTACCTTGATGTCTGCCGTCTACCGTCTGTGCTTCTCAATTCCCAAATAATAATAATAATAATAAAAAACAAGTCAAAAGGAATCTAAGCCTAGGTAGTCTTTCCTCTTTCGTAAACAAGTTTTCGCTTTCCAATAAAACCTTTAAAAACTAACAAGTCTTCATTGCTATTGTTTGTTATTGGAATCTTTTGAGATGAGTAATTAGCATATTTATTTATTTATTTATTTACAGACTTTTATCCTCATCTTTATTGTTGTTGTTTCGCAACGTTTTGGCCAACTGCTCCTCTGGCCTTCGCCAGGTGGTTAACTGTAACGGGATAGAAATGATGAGTCTCTTAACTGTATCCTCAGTAATTACTGCCATCCATAGTTGTCGTCTCACCACGTTTTGGCCAACTAACCTTCTGCCACGGGTCACGAAGGGCGATCATGCTTGGATGTTTTGATCTTATGAATCCAAGTTTTTCGTTCTTATGTGGTCTTCCCTGGACAGGTTCGTACTGAATGGTATATTATTTTTTTTTTATTAATGGAATCCTTGGAAATGGGTGATTTGTTTATTTATTTATTTATGTATATGCGAATTGTTATCTTAATCTTTATAGAAGATGAAGATAACAGTCCGCAAATAAATTAATAAATGTCTCCATTGCGTTTTTATGTATGAGTTTACTCTAGAGTTAAAAGCAAGCTCAGCAATGACGACAAGATCAGCAGCCTACGACTAGAAAAACGAAGATAGGAAAATGAAGACCAGCGACCGCGCAGGTATGTAAAAAACATTGTTCAAAGTTTTTTTTGAAAAGTACGCGTTCTTTAGAAACGAGATGTTTGTTAAACGTGAGAATGTTACAGTAGTGTCTGTATATTTAACCACTATTATGAACAGCTCGAAAGTCGTCCAAAATATTCGCTGATCACAACTCGGATGATTGATGGATCATACAAAATGATTTCATATCTAATACATCTCGACATTTGCGCGAAAATCGCTGAAATAGCACCGGGTCATCTTGTGATGTTTCTTCCCATGAGTGTGCCCGAAAATTCGAAATTATCAACAGAGGCCAGCAAAAATAAAATATCTAAATTTGCAATTTCACAGGACATGTTTCAAAGGGCATTGGTTAACTTTCCAAAACTTCAAAATTTTATCGTCATTTAAGCAATATAATTTTCAAACATACTTAACCCACGAGACATATACCGTATTAATTAGAAAGTATATATACATATATAATATAAAGCTGAACGTCCTGGTGTGTGGCTGGTCACGAATAGGCTCCTATATGGTTGACTATTATAGAAAACTGATCACATATAATGATAGAAGATGTATCGCGCCAAAGGAATGGGTATGTTGGATCTGGTATAACGATGATTCATTAAATTTGTGGGGTCTGCGTTCACGCCTGGCCTCCATAGAATGGAAATAGGCACAAACTTTAATAAAGACTTTTCATATCTATCTGCGTAAGTATACTTTGATAATTATGTTTCAGTTTGAAGAAATATGGTGTAATAAAATTATGGGGTGTTCGTTCGCGTCTGACCTCCATAGAATAGAAATATGTCACAAAGTTTAACAAGGATTTTTTTATATAGATCCACAGAATATTGTGATAAGTGTTTCAGCGTGAACAGGTATGGTATAATACATTATGGGGTTTATCTATTTTATTTTTACTTTCATCATATTTTGCATTGGTTTTGATACCCCCAAATTCGAAGCTATCTCTTTACAACCCTTCCTTTTCATAACCTATTATACTTTTATAAATCAGAGTCCATTTTCTGTAGACTGTTTTAGAATCCAGTCAACGATGGGTACGTTTGCTAGTATATATATATATATATATATATATATATATATATATATATATATATATATAGCAGACTGCCTGGCATTGCCCGGTCGTAAAATACGCTCCAATATGATATTCTGATTAATGCAGATTTTGTATTTATTATTATATTATATATTTTATTTATTATTATATTAAATTGGACCCAATATATGGTAATGATTTAAAAGGTTAAAAAAATGACTCGTCCGCCACCGCCGATAATCGAAACCAAAACGTTTAGCTTATGATTTACTTTTTCCTTTGACGTTCATGCCTGAGCTATGAAGACATGTTAGCTTCAAGGCTGAAAATTAAAACATGAATCAATAGCTATTACATTACGCATGCATATTCGTAATGCTGTCGTCCGACCTTTACCTTTAATTCATTTTTTTTTTAATTTTCCCACTTTTGCACAGACTTTCCCCGGATAAAACTCAAACATAAAAGTTCTGATACCCTATATATTCAGTTTCATATCTGTAGACCAAAAACTGACAGAGGTGTTTGGTAAAACAAAATGTTTTAAACAAATATATATACGCATACATAAATATATATAGAAAGAAGTTTGTGTTTACTATAACCTTTTTATGTAAATATTACGCAAGTATAAATCATGTAGAATATCTGCTTGAATATAGTTACACGTGATAGTAAACTAAAGATGATCACCCGATAAGAAAACCGAAAACTGATCAGGAATTAATTAAAATGAATGTATAAAAGAGTATGCACTTTAGTTAGATCTTTTGTAGATGAGTGCAATTCCACAACGTACATATAAGAAAGTTTTATTTTCTTTTTAAACAAATAGAAAAAAGTGTATTTAATATGTATATCAATACACACACACACACACACACACACACACACACACACAAAAACATTTATAGGAGTATATATATACTGTAAGTTATGAAAATATATTTGGCAAATAAGCTGCACCACAGAATTTCCGTGTTTCATCCGCGTAAGTATTCGTTAGGTTAAGAGGACGCGAAAAATTCCGTGTAAGTTAATTTCCACATATGTTTTCATAACTTACAACCTATCTCTACTTACGGATTGAGCACTGTTGAAGCAAAAAAAAACATATATATATACATATATATATATATAAATATATATATATATATCTATAAATATATATATATATATTCAAATATCTCATGTGTATACATAGGAAGTAGAAATAAATTAGTATCTTTCTTTAAATAAATTTCTAGTAATGCAAGTATAGTATTTGGCATTGATGGGATTTTATTTAGTTGTAAGGGTAATTTTATAGACTGGAGAGTTTGATCAAAATTTCTTATGAAGCGGACACTCATTTTTCATACTGCAGCTAAATGTTCTGGAAACTTTTGTCCCATTAGAATAAGGATCCCTATTATCGTTTCATATTTTATTGTGCTATTTAATTAATTCTCAAGATTTTCACTGCAATTGTTGCTTTATTTGTAGGTATTCTTATTGAACAGGAGAGAATTATTGTGAGGGAGGGAATGAAATTTAATTAAATTTAGGAACATTTTGCTTACGTTTGTCTTTACCGTTTGGTCAAATGGGGGGTATAAACCAAGTATTTTTCTGTCTTAAGTTTTTCCCGATGTATTAATTGATTGTGCAGAATTTTTATTTCAGACGATGTTGCTTTAATGACCTTATTATATACACTACTTAGCAAATGCTGAAATATATATACACATTATATATATATATATATATATATATATATATATATATATATATATATATATATATATATATATAAGCAGTTTTCTTTGGTGAGCTCAAAGAAGGTACAGGACCCCTAGGCGCATCGAAACTGCGCTATAAAGACGTGTTCAAGAGACATTTGAAAAACACAAACCAACTCAACGACTGGAGAAGAAAAGTTGAAGATCGGATAGTTTGGAGAAGTGTTGTATCAGGCGCAGCCGATGCCATTAGAGATCAAAGCATTGCTGGTTGGGAAGCAAAAAGAACGCGCCACTACGTGGATTTCCTGCCATCAGGTCTCACATCTGCGGCCGGGGTTTCAGAGCTTCGATCGGACTCACATCGCACCTTCGACACGGACACTAACCGACCTCCGCGTCCTCGTTGAAACAGACGAACTGTCCAACGTATATATATATATATATATATATATATATATATATATATATATATATATATATATATATATATATATATGTGTATATATATATGTATATATATACACACATTATATATATATACACATTATATATATATACACATTATATATATATACACATTATATATATATATTATATATATATACACATATTATATATATATAAATTATATATACACATTATATATATATATACACACATTATATATATATACACACACATTATATATATATATATACATTGTATATATACACATTATATATATGCACACATTATATATATATACACATTATATATATATACACATTATATATATATACACACATTATATATATATATATATATATATATATATATATATATATATATATATATATATATATATGTATATTCAAATATTTTACGTGTGCATACATGAAATGGAAATAAATTATCAACAATGGAAAAGCTGCTTTTTTTTAATCATGGCTTTATTCTATGTTTATAAATGCCAAAGTTTTTACGGCACCTTTCGTCGTTACTTATACAGAGGAAACCACAGATTTATCTTGGATTTTCTATGAGTGCAAATCGTCACAAGAAAAGTTTAAAAAAAAACGTTAGAAAATTTTAAACGAACGTAATAAGTAATGATCCTTGCAGTTAGCATTTACACATATAGGCAAAAGCTATGAACAATAATTAAGTTTAACAGAGCTAAAAACAAAAAATACGCACACCTTTTCGAAACATTACAATTCTAAATAAGATTGTTAAAACATATAGAATTAAAAGAATTGCGGAATAAAATGTAGAATAGAAACAAAATACAAGTATACGAATTAAAGAAATAAGAGAAAAAAAGGTAAAAAAATTGAAAAAAATTATCATTCTAAAAAAATATACCGTACTTTGGGGTAATTGTGCCAACTAGCTAAAAGTGCTCTTTCGGCAACCACGCTGATAAAGAGCACTTTGTTTTAGTTGTCGCAATTACCCCCGGATTTGGCGCAATTACCCCAAAGTACGGTAATATTTTAAAAACTAAAGGAATGGCTTACCATATGTTCCTCGCAAGTTTCTATTTTTAAAAGATATTCGAGCCAATCACTCAACTAGCTACAACCAATGTCAACAAATTTCCTTACTCTCTACTATGCCTTAAACTAAACGAACATTCCATTTTTTTTCCTATAAATGCTTTACTCTGGAACACAATACCACGGAGACGTTTCGCATACGACTATAATACATTCGTTTCCAAGTCCAACCTAAACAAATTTCTGATGAGCCGTACGCTGAAATAAATTAACTCATTCAGTTTCTACCATTACCGATTTTCACAGTACGTATAAACCTTTAGTCTTGAGTGGCCTCCAAGCCTTCATACGCAGTGACTGTATGGTAAAAAGAAAAGTCAGTGTTTCAAGAAATAATGATGGTTGGCTCAGTGCTTCATTAAATCAACCAAATATTGTTAAGAGAAGATGAACACTAAATTTCAAAGAGTAACTTGTATGCCTTATTTGGATTCTTCGGACTACTGTTCTCATCTTGAGTATTGCTTGCGCAACTTTTCGGTCGACGTAAGCTCCGACCTTTTGATATGTTAAATGTGGCGGTTAATACATCTAAAGAAAGCTGAAAGTTCGAAACGTTAAGCAAATAACACTCAAGATGAAAACATTCGTCCGATTAATCCAAATTATACAGGAAGTCCAAAAAGTCACTGAAGAGTTAAAAGTCTTTGTCATTTTACCATTAATGACTTTTTTTTCTATTTAATATATTTTACAGATAAAATTTCGGAAATGAATTATCGATAAGTATAGCATTAAACAAGTTGTGAAATTGGGATGGAATACTGTTGCCACATCTGGGCAGGAGCTGCTAGAAAGGACTTGGCCTGCCTTGATAGAGTTCAAAATAGACTTCGTAGCCTCGTAGGAGATGACCTTTTTTTCTTCCTTGCAACCTCTATCTCACAGAAGAGATGTTGCGAGTTTGTCTCTGATGTATCGTTATTTTCATGGAAAGTGTTCGACTGAGCTTCAATCTATGGTCCCCCCTCGCCAAACTTTCACAAGAAACACTCGTCTAGCTGTACACACTATCAATAATTTTCCCCACTCTTTATCTGTGCCTAAACCTAAACGTAGATTCCATGAACAAAGCTTCTTTCTTAGAACTGCACGCCTGTGGAATTGTCTTCCGTTTTCCTGCTTTCCGGCTGACTACAATATGGTTGTGTTCAAGTCTAACGTAAATAAGTTCTTGATGAGCCGTTCTATATAAGTTATCAAATTTACCAAATTTTCATTACTAATTATTATTATGTTGTCCAATTTCTACTGTACACTCTTTAACCCTTATCCTTGAGTGGCCTCTTGGCCTTGATAAGTGGTGATGCCTATGTAAAAAAAAAATTGTTTTCCCCAAATCAGGAGTCAATTGTTTTAACTCCAAAAGAGCTTATCGACGTCATTTTCATGTAAGAGATAGCCCAAGTCATATCTCAAAGAAAGAGTCTATGTTAACAAACCCGAAACCCTTCAAGAATTGAAGGAAAGCATCAGGAACGAAATAAGGATGTTAAATCACAATTCAACGATTCTCAAATCTGTCATGAATAATGTTTTGGAAAAAGCACAAATATCGGCAACATTTAAAAGACATTATTTTTTCATAAATAACCATGGTTTGAATTTTGCATTTTGTTTTTAACAAACTTTCCTTATGTCTTAAAATTACAGAAAGATATAATAAATAAAGAATCTACTTAAGTTCAAAAAACTTCTAGTGACTTTTTGGACAGCCTGTACAAACAATCATCCCTCATCTTTAAAATTCAGAACTGGAACAATGTTAACATAAATACACTTAACCAACGAATGTTGTTACTAAAATTAACACAAAAATATCTCTGACACGCATGATTAGCTCCAAACCCCCGCCCATTTAGTGTACAAGTCCAAATAGGGGATCCGCTATTTGGACATCAAGAGGTGCCATAGCGATTACCACCTCGCAAAAGCTTTTCCAGTGCCAAAAACCTCGAACGAACAACACCAGCGTCTCGCTACCTACGTTGATAGAATTAAACAGTCAAAGGCAACAACGAAACTCTTCCGGCACCGAAAGAAGATGTCCCAGCAGGTTATGAACTCGCCTGGAAAGAGTAGTTAACATCAAACCTAATTCGAATGAAGGTTGCCAAAACACGGGGTAATCTGCACAAGTGGGGTTATGTCCAAGACGCTCAGTGTCTCTGTGGTGCCGACGTACAGAGTGTCGTACACATCCTCATAGACTGTCTCCTAAACGAGGCATGTTCTGTCGCAGACCTGAGAGATACCCCGGACACTGCCCGACAGTGGACCTAGAGATGGAGTAAAAGGAAATGCTGACTAGATACTGGAAAATTCATCTACTCTTATAGTTTCTTCTCTTGAATAACGCGATGAACGCTTAGGACGCCTATCTATAAAGTGATCATTCGTCCAAGCATGAAGTATGTTTTCCACATTTGGACTAGTGTAGCAACCACTACTCACTTCCAACATCGGCCACAAGATACTTAGTAACCCTTATCCTCGAGTGGTCTTAAAGTCTATATCAGCAGTGCCCCCCTCCAGTAAAAAACAATAGCTTATTTTTTCAGTATACCAAAAGGACACACACAAATTTGTTGCAAGTGTGAGGTAGTTTCGAACTCATAAGGACTTCTCTTGTTGGTAGGTAGTAACAGTACTCGTAGCAAAAGCAGTAGTAGTTATATTTTGTATCAGCATGATTCTTGTAACTAATAACTTACAATTTATCAAGGTTCAAGCCATTCAAAGATACGATGTATCACGGTAACATATTGAACGAGTTTCTAACAGTATTTGTATATATATATATATATATATATATATATATATGTGTGTGTGTGATTAAAATATATATATATATATATGATAAAAATATATATATATATATTAACTCATTTTCCCAAACTTACTGTGTTCAACAGAGAGTCGAGCGCCATTTTGAATTTTCCAATACATCGGTAAACACTGTATGTTTTTCGAGCTGAATAACCATGTTACATTGAATAAAAACACGACAAATATATCCAGTTTGGTAGAAAAGTAACTTATCTTGCCTTTGATTACATTTACTTGTTATATATTTGTTTTTTGACAACTTTTCGAATCTATGTGTGTAGTAATACAAACCTCTATTTTCTACTCTTTATGATACACGGTATCTGAAGGGTTCTTCAAGCCATTGTTGGTATAATGCTGAATTATAGTTTTGGAACCTATAAGTGTTAGTTGTTATTGCGTTGTTATTAGTGTAATTACTGTGATTATTCGTGTCATCCAAACATTCTTGAGACAATGAATATCCCATGTAAAGGGGGTGAGGGCTGCGCACGTAATTGTGAAGGAAGGGTTGCACAATTCCAATCATAGCTTTCCTGAATCGGCACTGTTTTTTATAAAGGGAAGTCCAAGATGTCTGGAAACAATACCGAACTAAATGGAGAGCAGATGCAGCACCTGATATCACAAAATGGTCACCCATTTAGTACTGACCTGACTCAACGTCACTTAACTTCGGTGATTTAGCAGAAACCGGTGTGTCAACCTGTTAAGCCGTATCTATATATTTATAAAAGTGAAATTTTCTGTCTGTGCGTGTGTCTGTATGTGTGTGTGTCTGTATGTGTACATCATTTCCCTACCATTTCAATTTTCAGTCTACTGATTCGAGAGTTGACAAAACGGATATTGAAATTTGGGAAAATCTTTTTATTCGGTTTTCGACCAGAAATATGGCTGTCAAGGGGTCAAAGTTCAACGATTTGACCTTTGAAAACTCATCCAAACTCACCACCAATTTTGGGTCTAAACATTTGAAATTTTAAGTGTAGGTTACCTGGACATGAGTCAATCTTTTTAATATAGATATATGGATATGCACATAAAGTTATGAAAAGCACTTAGGGTCCGAGCAAAGCCGGACTGAACTGCTAGTATTTTTATAAATTGGGGTTAACATGATGAGTAAAATCATATTTTATCTAACTAATGACGTGCAGGTTATGTTCAAACTAGATTTGATGCAATTTGGTGCATGTAGTGTTGCAGGCTGTAAGATAGACGGACAGAAAGACAAACAAACATACAGACAAACAAACAGATAGACAAAATATTAAATTAAAACTTCCCTCGAACATGTTTCCACTGTTCACCAGACTTTAATAAAAAAAAAAAAAAGAAGTCATACAAAGTCTATCAGATAGGTTGGTGGTCTTAAGTTACGACCCAGCCAAAGCGCCGTTATTGTATCGAGACGTCGACCTTAGATTATTGACTGGTTGGAGCGCGCATGGAATATTTATCGAGCTCATCAATTAACTGGGATGATGTGGGACAGTTATTATAGTTGTTGTTGTATTTATTTTTTATTTACTTTATTTATTTATTATATTTTTTAGCCAGACCCTATTATTGGCAGCAGTTGTCCCTCTTACAGGTAGACGAAAATGTCAGACGAGTAAAAAAAAACTACAAAAAAAAAACAAAAAAACTTAACGCGCCAGATTCGGTCATCAACAGCATATGTTCGTCTGACTGGAAATGGAAAAATACAAAAAAAAAAAAAAAATATGAAAAATAAATAAATAATAAATAAATAAATAAAAAAAGTAATAAAATAAGATGCAAAAATATTTTGTTTATTTGCAGGCGTCTCGCCCACAAGCGCCTCGAACTCCCCACCCCCGCTTTAGCTGGCCGCAGATGCCAGCTTTAGATTGGTCACCACGAACACCAGTTGTTACCAGCGGACGATTGTAACAGGCTGTGCACCCTTAAAAGATGAAGGCGAGGAAAGACGAACGCTAAAGTGCATAGCAGCATTAGCAAACATAAAAAAAAAATGCAAAAATACATCAAAGGAAGAAGAAGAAATGAATAGAAATATATATTTCAACATGTCAGCAGTGCAAATATATCAGTCAGACCACAGAGAGAAACACACACACACACACACACACACACACACACACACACACACACACACACACACACACACACACACACACACACACACACACACACACACACACACACACACACACACACAAATGTCAAATAAAATAAAATAAATAATAATAAAGGAAAACGATGACAATAAATGGAGGTCTTCACCCAAAGAGTGATGTCCATAGAATATATATGAAAAGAAAAGAACGAAGAGGAGGACTAATAGATCTAAAATGATGCGTAAAATAATAAAATAGTTTGAAAGTTTACATCTTCAAATGTAAGGAAAAGCTTATAAAGGGTGTGTTAAAATCTGAGTGGTCCGAGGAATGATTTTCTGTGGTGATGGCACAGGAATTAGAGCTAGGTAGACAGTATGGGTTATGTTAGGTTGGAGATTCTTTTCTTGCACATTTTTCTGTTCATCCTAAAACGAGGCATATTGCCACCGAAACACAAGAGGCTCCAGATGTAAAAGTGAAATCCTAAATGGAGAATTATATATCGACATGCTTGTTTACATTACATTTAAATTTCTACATCTTTGTACAGTCGGAAACATATAGAACAGTGAGACAATTCCAAAAGGCAATGGATCTGAGGAAAGGTTTTCTGGTGACTGCGGACCACACTACAGCGAAAGGGTATACTTTTCTTCCTAGTCCGTTTTAAATAATATATGCTTCATACCTTTTCTTTCTACAAGAGTTCTTATATCTTCACTGCTCAGCTCCGTGACGAACCATTGAGACCTCTGTTCTTCCTTCTTTTGTGAAACCAGAGAGCAGCACTTTATATTTCTAAAATATAAATTTATTTCAGCTGTCTCAAATGGTCTTCACAAAGAGTTTGCTTTTCGTTTGTTTGCTTGTTTTTATTTTACGGGATATCAACTCTTTTCAGGTTATTTAATGCCGAATCCAGTGTCTTTGAAGAACAATTTTTTAATAGAGTATATATATTTTTTTAAGTTGGTTTCTATTTAACCCATAGTTGGAACCCTAACAGGTACTACTACTCCGGGTCAGAGTGAACCCGGGAGCAATGGCAATTAAAGGGTGGCTCCACACTCCACAAAGCCCCATCGCTATCAGATATAGTTTAAGGTCATATCCAGGATCTCTGCAATTCGTGTCTACATGCTTATTCTTTAGCCTCGGTTCCTGGCTTGAAGCACGTCTGTTCAGTTCTGTGACCAAACTCAAACTCCTCTACTGACTAAACTTTCCGGTCTTCTGGCCTCAGTTCCATTACGTCATCATTAAAAGCACACCTCTCTCGACGTGCAACCATGCCCAAGGTTATTTTGTTTATTTAACTTAGCTAATTTATGTAAACATAATCAGCTAAAACCCATTGCTACACTTTATTCTATAAACAATAAATAACTCCCAATATAAACTATTTTAACAATATCACTGAATAGATAGATAAATAGATAGACAGATAGATCGATAATAACTTTTAACCATATTATTATCTAACACTTATTTTGCGGAAGAATGCAAAACAAATGCTAAAAAAATGCATAGAAAACGTGGATACACACACACACACACACACACACACACACACACACACACACACACACACACACACACACATCCGTTTCACAAAAGATTTGGTCCGGTTTAGTCTGCTTGAGAGACAGAAGACAAGGTAACAGTAGCATTTACTTTAGGCGGGTTTAAACCGACTTTCTAAAGAAGAGAAAGTGTCAAGGGAATATCAAATTCACAACAATTCTTAGTCGCACGTACAGGTTGTCCAAAAAGTCAATGAAGGGGTTGAAACTTAAATAAACTCCTTATTTTTGATGATATCTTTCTGTGATTTTAACAGCATCTGACTTAGTCACAGAGAAAAAAAATTTTTTTTTAAGAAAATGCAAAATTCAAACAATCTTTATGTATGAAAAATGATGTCTTTTAAATGTTGTCCATTTTAGCTCCGCATATATGTATTTTTTTCCAAAACATTATTCATGAGAGATTGCAGAATCTCTGGATTGTGATTTAACTTCCTTATTCCATTCCTTACGTTTTACTTCAATTTTTCCATGGTTTTGATTTTTTTAGCATAGACTCTTTTTTTTTTTAAAGATATCACCACAAAAAAATGTCGAGGCTAATCAAGTCTGGGGAACGTGTTGACCATTTAACAATGCCGTCGATTAGCTCTTCGAATCAAAACAATTGACCTCTGATTTTGGTAAAACAATTTCACAACTTGCATACGTTGTTCAATGCTATTCTTATCCATAATTTATTTTTTAAGTATTTTCTGGAAAATAGCTGAAATACAGAAAAAAATTATAATTACTGGTAAAATGACAAAGATTTTGAAGCCTTTAGTGACTTTTTGGACACCCTGTATGTCCCCATTAGATATTGGACACCCTGTATGTCCCCATTAGATATTGGACACTCTGTATGTCCCCGTTAGATCTTGGACACCCTGTATGTCCCCATTAGATATTGGACACCCTGTATGTCCCCATTAGATATTGGACACCCTGTATGTCCCCGTTAGATATTGGACACCCTGTATGTCCCCATTAGATATTGGACACCCTGTATGTCCCCGTTAGATATTGGACACCCTGTATGTCCCCGTTAGATATTGGACACCCTGTATGTCCCCATTAGATATTGGACACCCTGTATGTCCCCGTTAGATTTCTGCAAGGAGGTATCGACGTCCTCTTGCATAGAGTTACTGATATTTCCAAATTTTTACCCATCTCCAACCGACCAAGTACAACGTTGCTGAACTTTGAAATCTAATGAGAACCGGTGGGTCAAATTGAGCCGCCTGTCAAACCATATCTCCAATAATCTTCAATCTCTGTCCATTCTGCAGAGTTCCTATTTACAATGCCTCCCCAGGGGATAGAGTTAGACACCAGGGTCGTTTGTTAACGTGGAGAAAAGGAAAAAAAATAAACATTTTCTCAGTTGTGAAGGATTTTTCCTCCACTTAGAGAGAAGAAGAAATTGTAGTGCAGCATCTGAAGAACAGATACTACACTTTGAGATACTAAATCTTTTATTCAAGCTAAAAAACTACAATATAAGTTCAACATGAACAAAAACTTAGGCACAAGGCCAACTCAAAAGGGGGAAAATAGTCATCCTTTTCACTCCAGAACAAAACAAAAGTTTCTCTTAGCTAGTATCGTCTTCCACCATAATACCGCATTCACCCTTTCGTACTGGGAGACGTCCTACTTAGAACCAAATTGTTTAAAACATTTTTATTGACGTGTAAAAACAAACAAAAAAGATAATAATGATACAATAATTCATTTTTATCGAGGGGGGGAACGAAGAAAAAACATAAAAATGGTTAATAGGACCCTTACAACCCCGTCTAGTGATAGACCTCTAGTTCTAGTTCGGTTTGTAAAGGAACCTGAGCTCTCGCGGGAGAGTCTCTAAGTGGGGATACCCTCTAGATGGGACGAAATGGAGAAAATAAAAATTGGTGGGGGAAGGGCAGGGTGTCAGTGATTGATTTCTTTCTCTCCAAGATGGGTGAAGTTTAGAGGGAGAGGTGAAAAGAAAACTTGCAGGGTGTGGGGATCTTGGAGACTTTTTAGTCGGAGAGGAATGGAGCACTCACTCGACTATCTAAGAGGCTAAAGATTAGGTTACACTTGATGGAACTGCGCGTTCCCCCTCGCCAATCTTTCACGAAAAACACCCGTCTAGCTGAATCCACTGTGAAAAATTTCCCCCACTCTATATCTATGCCTAAATCAAAACGCGGATTCCATGAACAAAGCTTCTTTCTCCACACTAACGTAATGTACTTGCATGCAATAACCCTTATCCCTGAGTGGCTTCCGAGCATTGATAAGTGGTGATCACTGTGTAAAAAAAAAAAAACAAAAAAAAAACATAGGCAGGGAACACATATTCAAATTTTGCTCCTTTTCGTTGACTCGAAGCCCAAGAACGTCCATTCTGCAGAGTTATTTCCCTTTACATGTTTTTTTTTCATTTACTTGACCATCTCTACGGTAATCTTTTTTATCACTAGTGATCTTTGTACACATTCTTAAAAAAATCGCATCTCTTTACTTCATCTACTAAAGGATAGGTGGTGTGCATTCGTCTGCCTTACATGACTTATCTAATCAACTGTGAAGGTCTGTGTCCTGCAGAACCGTCTGGAATAAGATGGTGATTTACTTTCTGAAACCGCATGCTTCTCTTACTTTGTCCTTTAGTCCTCATCATAATCCAGGCATAATCACGTCGTCAGATAACCGAAGTTAAGCAACGTTGAGCCTGGTTAGTACCAGATGGGTGACAATTTTGGAATTCTAGGCGCTGTATATGTTCTCCGCTTATCTCGGCATTTTTTTCCAGTCGCCTTGTACGCTTCACTTGCCACTGGTATTCAACAATGTCGACTCAGGAGATGTGTGGTTGGAGATTTCACACCTCCTGCCACAAAAATTTCACGTGCAGGCACCCCCTTCGTGGGTATCCATAGTCTGTTAAAGACTGGAGGAGCTCATATTCCAGAGCAATTTTTCTGACAATGAGGGAATAATTGCTGTTTTTTTTTTTTGGGGGGGGGGTGAGAATCTATTCCATCAAACCGTTATCGTTGACAAGATTTTGATCTTGAAGTAGTATTTTTAGCCCCTTACATCAAGTGGCTTCATACCTTGTTAGGAGCGATTTCTATAAAAATTTGTGTTTTCAATTCGCATATATATATATATATTTTATTTTATTACGCTATAAATCCATTTACGTATTTAGAAGAGTTTCTGGTTAATTATATAAAGAGGGGAAAGAAGGATCCTTCCAAGCCCATGAGCACTTGTTTATTCTCTACATTTTCCCCGACATTCACGCATTCGCTGCTGCCCGCCCCCCCTTTTTTTTAATTTAATCTACCATTGTCCCTGGTTTTCGGGGTGGGAAACGGGTGGTTCTAAGACGAGGAACAAATCGAAAAGGAACAAGTACTACTCGAAAACCTAACGAAGCGATAAGAGGAAAAAAGACAGGTGTCTTCTCGGGTGGTTCACACAAACAGAGAAGGTGGTCATGGTGGGGAATAGGTGAGTTCGTATTCTGGCCTGGTGGTCGAGTAGGCGTTGACGGGGAAAACAATACAGGGATAAACAGAATAACACAATGTAGAAGACGTACCTTGATAGAATTTTCCACTCATTGTCCTGATTTGGAGAACACAACTGGAAACTACAATCTATCTATTAACCTTCCTATCTATCTATCTATCTATCTATCTATCTATTTTAATCAGTTCTTTTATATAGAGAGACATGGTAGAATTAAATAGACATCTATATAAACTTAGATACTAAAAATATTAAAACATTTTTGGGGCCATCAGAAACTAGATAATAAAGATAATAAAAATATTAAAACTTTTTTTTTTTTTGACATCGAAAACTAGGCATAATCTTTTCAGATTCCGATTCGGATACCCTCCAAAATTCCGATTTTCCTGATTTTCTAATTGATTCTGATCATTCGTCTCAACACTAGTTCACACACACACACACATGTAGTTCATTTTTAAACAAAGTTAGACACAAGGTCAGGTGTTGTTTTTAGAAGCCATCGCACTAGTATAATTGCACTTCCATCACTTTTCCATAAAAAGATACCTGAGCAGTCCCGTCAGCATTCTATCTATCTATATAAAAGCCAAGTACGTCCAAGAATGGAATACTGCTGCCATATCTGGGCAGGGGCTGCTAAAAACAGCTTATCCTGCCTTGACAGAGTACAAAATAGACTTCGTGGTTTAGTGGGGGATGCCCTTTTCTCTTCCCTGCAACCTCTCTCTCACAGAAGAGATGTTGCGAGTCTATCTTTGTTTTGTCGTTATTTCCATGGCTGGTTCTCGTCTAAACTCCAATCTCTGGTCCCCCCCTCGCCAATCCTTTACGAAAAACAACCGTCTAGCTGAATTCACTATCAATAATTTTCCCCACTCATTATCTATACCTAAACCAGAACGTAGGTTCCATGAACAAAGCTTCTTTCTTAGAACTGCACGCCTGCGGAACTCTGTTCCGTCTGCCTGCTTCCCACCTGACTACAATCTGGATATCTTTAAGTCCAACGTAAACAAATTCCTGATGAACCGCCCCCTTAAGTAGACACTTCATTAAATCTCCACATTAACGTACTGTACTTACAATAACCCTTATCCCTGAGTGGCTTCCGGGCCTTGATAAATGGTGACCACCGTGTAAAAAGAAAAAATTCTCCAGTTATTCTATTAGAAATAAACTAATCTCTATTTGAGAGAGACGATAAAGACTGTGGAATGAACCTTCTAGAACTGAACAGAATCACATCTCAAACCAGCACCCACTGTCGGAATCTGCATCACAATTTTCTGATACAGCGAAATATGGTAGTTGATAATTAATTCTAGTGTTTCACACAACAATCTTTTTGTTTTATACTTATTCGAGGTTTTCAATTAATAGGACTCAGAGTTATTACATAACGTTATGCCCATGTTAATGTAGATACCGTCGCAATGAACAGAAGACACGGAAAGAATTCGACTTACTTTATTTCCAGTTTACAGAAAATACATTTATTTACAGGTATTTTTCAAAATAAGGTCTTGTCTCTTGTTCAAAATCCTCTCCTACTCTAATGTGCTTAACAGGACACTGCCGTGTCGAAGTAGTCCGTCCCTGTCCGGCCATGTTCAGAAGATATCTTTTTCTGTCACTTTTGGGCCACCTGTGTAACATGTCTATTTCTCTGTTTTCTCTAACGTGATCACCGGCTTCTTTTTATACTCTTTTTCTTTTCTTCTTTTTGCCGTGTTGTCACCTCGTACACTTGCATGCGTTGGCTGTTGCTGCTGCTGCCATATGCGTGTTCGCACTGTTAGAGTTAGATAGGGTTCCTATCCGCCACGGAAGTTTTTTTTTTTTTACATATAATTTTCATGCAACTAACTATTTATGCGCTCTTCTATTTAAGAAGATTGAACGGAGACTTCCGCTTATATGAAGAGACTAGACTTTTTGGCTATTAAGAACAGGACAAATTTATAACTAAAGAATTATCAGGAAAAGATGATAATGGACGTTGTAAATCAAGGCTTGGTGATCAATACCTTTAAGATGAGTGGTCTCAGCAACGACAGGTGCACATTCTGCCAAAAAGAAGTTACTAGTCTGGGGCAATTAACATATAGTTGACATCCAGTTGGAAGGTTACGTTGGAAAACAACTACTATACAATACGACATATCTTAACTAGATTATCTGCAAAATTGCAAAATACTGAACATCTAATGTGCCAACAAGTCCTGTAAATATACACCAGAAAGAACTCTTCGAAATAAGTCGTCACAAATCCACTATGCCTACGTAACATCCACAACTACATATTTAGAAAACGGGGTTGTTTAACCTGACATAGTTATGTGGGACAAGAAGGATAGAGTAGTAACCTTATTTGAAGTCGGTGCCCGCAATGATGCTGACGTAGACAATGCTGAGAGGGGGGAAACAAGTGTAAACCAATTGCTACGTGAAACGAACGTAAAGCTTCAAGAAGATCTCAATCATTCGAACAATTATAGTGGCCAGATGTGAAAATAAAAACCGACTTAAAAAGAAAATAACCTAAAAAATTTAAACGATGAACAAAGTATAAGAAACATGTAAACGACTGCACTTAAAGAAACTGTTGGAATATTAAAACGATATCTCAGTTGAAATAAAGTTGAAATAGCAAATTGTTGTCTGGCATCGGGCAGTCGACCGTCCTAACAGGGTTCAATAGGAGGTAACCTGCACTGATAGACTACATTTGACGCTGTCTATAATTACTCATTAAGTGGCCCAGCTGAAAGAGGGGGTGCAGATAAGTATTGAATAATAAATATCTAATTATTATCCACATATGTATACGTGCCATCCTCGTTCATAAATGTGTCTATTTTTTTTTGATTCTATAAAAATAATTTCTGATTTGTCCTTTGTATCGTATCATTTTTTTCTGTACATGTGACTGCACGCCCGCGTGTTTTTATGTGTTTTTCAAATGTCATGCCTGTATACGACTGCATATAAGATGCTTTGTCTAGTTGTAAATATGCAGCGTGCTGCGATTAGCATGGTTATTTATGAATTTCAAAAAGCAACACAATGAATCAAGCAAATCACTGCTGGTTATATACGCAAATCTTGAAAGCGAGAAAATGAAACGAATGAACACGAGAAAGAAGAAACACCTGCTTTTTAACCGCGATAAAAAAAAAACAAACAAACAAAAAAAAAAACAAACAAATGTTATTTCCAACTGAAACCTGACAAATCGAGGAAAATGTTTTCTAAGCGTAAGCCTAACAGACTAACAAAAATTGTTTCGAATTAGAACCAGACGTTTGGATAAGTTGCATTCTTCGGGCTACTATTCTCATTTGAGTGTTATTCTCACAACGTTTCCGCCGATGTAATCGCCAATTTGCTTCAGGTGTATCTTGTCGAACTTGATGTCAATGAGAGCATGCCAAAATTATTCTGTTCCAAAGTTCCTGCAAATTACCGGGTTCGACACACCCCTCTCTCGACCTCGAGTTCGATTAGATACATCTAAAAAAAAGACGAAGGGAGGTTATATCGACCGAAACGTTGTGAGAATCATAGTCAATATGAGAATCATTCGTTGTTCAAATATTTATTACAAGCAAACCCACACAATAAAATTATATTAAAGCTAGCTGAAGGCCTTGTCAACGTGGGTCCCTTATACCCTTCTGTTCAGCAAGCCAATTCAAATGATAACTCTGAAATTCCTATTAACTTTGCCTCCCTACCCTAACCCTAACCCTAACCCTACGGGACAGAATTAGACACAAGCTTTAGTTTTTTTTTTTAATGTGGAGAAAGGAACCAAAATTAAAATTGTCTCAGTCGTGAAGGGTTTCTCCTCGACTGACGGTAAACAAGAAATTGAAGTGTAGCATCTGCAGACCATATACTACACTTTGATCTTGGCTCGAAGGCCAAAAAAGTTAACAGACCGTTATAAAACGAAACTTTTTATTTTATTTCGGACACCATTCTTAATATAAAGAAGGGGGTTCGTTATTAACTTAATTTAATAAGCAAAACATACTGGAAAATTTAATTTGACTTGAATATATAAGAATAGCACGGTCCGTAAACTGCAGAAGTACCTCCCCCCCAAAAAAACAACCTTCAAAACAAAAGTTCAAGTCAGATTCGAGCACCGAAAGATGACATAGAGCTGAGCTGAAGGCGAACGATTTATCCATATCGAAAAAATGAAATATTTCGTTTATTTACTTTTTACAAGAGAATAATCACTTATCAAGGCCCGAAAGCGCTCGAGAATAAAGGTTAATTAATATAAGATTGCAGTGTAGTAAATGTTTAAGAAGTAAGTTGAGTACAATTTAGATTATTTAAGGGAGCGGTTCAATAGAAACTTATTTAGATTAGACTTGAATCCTACCATACTGTAGTCGGCCGGGAAGCAGGTCAATGGAACAGCGTTCCACAAGCGGACAGTCCCAGAAAAGAAAGTGTGTTCGTGGAATCTGTGTTTAGGTTTAGGCACAGATAGAAAGTAGGGAAACTGTTGATAGTGGTAGTAGCTAGTAAAGTGCTTTTTGTGAAAACGTAGCAAGGTGGGGGGGGCATAGATTGGAGATCAGACGCGCACTTTAAACCACTTATATTGTTTATGGGTTCAGCGTAAGCATCTCTTCGCATTAATGGAAACTAGTTCGACTGAACAATCAGGTTGGCATATTGGTTCTCGTTAGATCACTAAAGTTAAACGGCGTTGAGTCTGGCCACTACCAAATAGATGGCCATTTGGGAATACGAGATGCTGTATATAGGTATGCAGCCATGAGTAATACTTTTAGTAGTGCGGAGTGGGCGAGATCATAGACTGAATCTCAGTCGATCACTTACCATGAAAATAAGGATAGAACAAAGCTACGTCGGCAACGTCTCTCCTGCAAAATATTAAATTTCTTCTGCTACTTACTGAAACCAGCTTTATACATTTCGGTTGTTGCATTCTCTAGTTTTCCTGAGACACTTATGGGAAATCGTAAACTGAATCACTTACGTAATATAATAAAAAAAATACTAATTGGTTGATACGAAACATGTATACCATAATTATGTTCACACGCCAGTTCTCGTTAGATCACCAACGTTAAGCATCTTGGCCAGTGCCAGATGGGTGATTATTTGAGAATAGTAGCTGCTCTATGCATTTAGGTATAAGCCTATGCATAATACCTTATGTAGCTGAGCGTCCCTACCTTTCACAGTTCCAGGAGACACTTGAACTGTTATCCTCTCTCGTATATTCAAGGAAGTTATGATGCATGGGAGTAGATGAATCTCTTCAGTGGTGGCAAAGTTAACCCACTTAGGAGAAGGAAGCCCTGATGGAAAAACTAAAAACTTGATAGAAAGAGACTGTTAAGCTTGTAAGGAATATTCTAGTGTTGATATTACAAAACAAAAACACATGCTTCCAATTTGTAATTACTAGGGCTATGACAACAGCATATTCTTTTCATTGTTTTTACTCTCGGGTATATATCCGACGCAGTTAGATACAGTTAATCAACCAAGAACCACACAACTCTATATAAAAGCAAATAGGATATCAACGGATATACACTCGAGAGTCAAAACAATGAAAAGAATATGCTGTTGTCATAGCCCTTGTTATGAGCCAGAACGAAAATAGTGAGGTTTAGCAAACAATCATGTGGATTATCATAGCAGTGCGCAATGTGGTCGAACCAGAAACAGCGAAACACAAAAAAATCCGATTGTCTAAAATAAATAAGCAAACAACGAGATAAAGGAAAGTTATATTCAAACAAAAATTTAAAAAAAAAAAGAAAATCAAATGCGCGCTATGTAATAATGACTTATTTTTATACAGTTATTTTATTATTTTTATTATTTGAAGTAAAAAAAAAGAATCCTATTATTCTAAGTATGATGTTCTTTCGGTTGGGAAGGAAACGTGTAAATAGCAGAACATTCGTTTTTAATGTTATTTCTACGAAATTTTATTTTGGAATAATAAAGTTTAAAAAGTTGAATAACTTTTGACATCAATAAAGTCATCGGATAAAACGTGCTCATTTTATTATATATATATATATATATATATATATATATATATATATATATATATATATATATACAAACAAACACACATATATATAGTGTGCAAAAAGAACAAAACGAATCAAAATATTTTATATATATATATATATGATATATATTATGTATTTCATTCACATTATATATATATATATATATATATATATATCAGCTGAACACATTTGTTTATATATATGTGTCTTTATATATATATATATATATATATATATATATATATATATATATATATATATATATATATATATATTAAGAAGTATACTTCGTAATAAAACAAGAAAAAGTCCTCATTAGGTTAGGAGAGCTAAATATGTTTGTTTTTTTATTATTACAACATAGGGTGTATTAACTTAATTCAATCCCGTCTATTGAAACAACTTATAATGAATTCAGTTAATACAGCCGAGGTTGATATATATATATATATATATATATATATATATATATATATATATATATATATATATATATATATATATATATATATATATATATATATATATATATATATATATATATATATATAAGGTGTTTTTAGATTCGACGAAATTTTAACTAAAATAAAGCACAGAAAAATATTTTATTGTACAAATTTGCAGATAATTCAAAAGATCAGTCCTGGGCATTTATAATTAAACTACAATTTAAGGCCATTGGCTCTCATGACTCGCGTTTATAATCTAGAGGCCCACTTTTCACAAATTATATGCATTAAATTAGGCTGTATTCTCATCGAGTGTTGGCTTCTTAGAGGTCAACTTTTTATCAGCATGTATTCTTACATATTCAGAAAGACAAAAAAAATCTAATGGGGATAAATCGTACGAACAAGGTGGTCAGTTAACGAGTTCATTTCGTGAAATTAATCGTTCATCAAATATTTCTCTCGGTAAGTTGATCGTATAATTCTGAATTTTCAAACCCTGCTCGAATGTCAGTTTCTTCATGATGAGTTGCCATACCAAGTTGAACTCAAAATAACCGATAGTTGTAAAATCTCCAGTTAAAGCAAATAAAATTGGTCAATTTAAAGCTGACCGCTTTTAGAACACACCCTATTATCAACAAACGATTTTAGAACAAATTTAGGCTTTCATTGATACGATAACTCTTATATTTGATGATTTATTCTGTTTTTCACTTTGCATTTTTTCATACATCCTGTCTCCACATCTTTTTAATAATATATTATGCAGTTTGTTCTCTCCGTGTCTTTCTCTTTCTCCCGCTCTCTGTCTCTCTCTGTCTCTCTCTCTCTCTCTCTCACACACACACACACACACACACACACACACACACACACACACACACATATATATGTTTTTCTGTGGAAATATATCACCTTATAATATATACCAATCCTTATATAAGAAGCTCAATGTAATTACAGAGCAATTTATTGAATAAATGACAAATGAATATATTCTAAAGTTCATGATGTTGACCATCTTATGATTTATTCCTTTAATTCGGTTGACATATACAATTCTTTTTATCTGTTTCGTAACACAAAATCAATCACTTAATTATTATACCAATCAGTGAATCTGATGAGTTAAGGGCATAATAGATTCACTGATTGATATAATAATTAAGTGATTGATATTGCGCTACAAAACAGATACTGTCAAGAATTATAAATGTCAACTGAATTAAAGCAATAATTTTTATATAGGAATAATTATAGTTATATGCCAAGATCGAAATATTTATTTTCATGCAAAACAGCTCCTGCAGCATGGAAAAATTTCGGTACGTTTTTTTTTTTTACAGATCCGCTTCCTTATGTAGAAACACACGGTTATTATTATTATTATTATTATTATTATTATTATTATTATTATTATTATTATTATGTCGATACCGTCTCTTTTCGTGCATATGCTTTTCAGAAAGATTAGAAATTCTTTGCTTAGATGGAAAAATGCAAGACAATATAATGCTGCCAGAACAAAATAGATATAATATACTTATATTATATTACCCTTGCATTTTCTAGGTTTGTTAGTAATATTTCATTTGATAAATATTTGATTCCGACTAACCATTTTTCTTTCTCTCCACAAAAGACTTACAATTGGTTGTAGTAATTGGTCCACAGAGTGACGAGGAATGTGCCTCATGACAAATCCTTCAACTGCTGAGTATTGTATTCTGTAGTTAATTTGGATCTCGGAAACTCTAAAGTTATAACCCTTCTGCTCTACGGGCAAGTTACGAAAGGGAATACCGCTATTAGCACCGTCTTGTTTCCTGCGTGGGTGGGGAAAAACCGGCAGGGTGCAACGCAACATGTGCACGTGACTCATCGCTAAAGAAATTGCGGGTAGCTTAACACGATCAGGGGAGCCGAAAATGTGACATGCACCCTCTTAGCTACCCGAAAACACCCATTAACAGACCCCGTTGGTGTTGCAGATATTTTAGCTTATGTTTTTTTTTTTCAACTTAAAATAATGTCTTAATTAGTTTAAAATTTTGGCTGATCACAGAATTTATACACTTTTTGAAACGTTTTTTTTTTTCAGTGCGTGTGTGATATAAATCTACAAATACTTCCAGACAGATAAAGTACATTTGTATGAAATTTTAAAAAAATCGCCCCAGTGCATAGAGAACAAACACACACACACACACACCCGCGCCCGCGCACATGTACACACGTACAAAAAAAAAAACACACACACAGACACAGTACATTTTCTATAAAAGTAGCGATGTAAATATACAAAAATAATCATTTTTTAATACAGTTCAGGTCGATCATTATGATAATCAAAGTCCACGGCAAATTAAAGCTCAATATACAAACACTTAAATAGTTATTTCAACATCTCCACTATTACATGAACGGTGTTTCTGTGGATGTGTGTTTGTTCCCCTCCGGACTCCGAAACGGTTTGGCCGATTTTTATGAAATTTCACACAAATGCACCTAACGTATCTGCCAGAGTTCTTAGATATGTTTTTTCTCGGAATGTCTTGAATAAATATCGATTAGTGATAATCAAAAAATCCGATGAAAGAAGGAAATAGGTACTTTTGACTAAAGTTAACGCCTTATGCAGCCTAACATCACTAGTGCATTAAAGAAGTTTTACTAATCACACAAGTAGAAAAGTCCGGCGTATAAATTTAACAGTTGGTTCTTTGGGATGATTTCACAACATTCGGAAGTGAATGATGATCAATGAACGTTTCACAATCCTATATCTTTATTGTCATCGAAATCAGTGAAATCGCTCATTCTTCAATCAAGTTGATCGATTATATATATATATATATATATATAATCGATCAACTTGATATATATATATATATATATATATATATATATATATATATATATATATATATATATATATATACTAGCAGTTAAGTCCGGCTTTGCTTGGTCCCAGGTACTGTTGGTAACTTTATGTGCATATGTCCAAGTAACCTACATCTAAAATTTCAAGTGTTTAGACCCAAAATTGGCGGAGGAGTTTGATAGAGTTTTCAAAGGTCAAATCGTTAAACATTGACCCCTTGACAGCCAATTTAACCGCTTAAAAAGATTTTTCCAAATCTCAATACCCCTTATGTCAAATCTCGAGTCTGTAGACTGAAAATTGACAAAGTAGTTTGGTAGCGAAATGTACACACAAAGATCATTTACTGTATTCCCGGTCTATATATGAACTGGCGTTCATTTGTGCCTACTTCGAGAAAAATTGGACTTATTCAGACGTTAGTGTTTAGAGCCCTTAGAATTTGTTTTTCTAATTGGAACGTGAATTGAAAACCGTCAAAGATTTTCATTCAAAACGGTTATTCAGAGAATTTAATTGATTATATTATTAAAAATAAAATTAAAAAAATATAATTCTCCTGCGTTCTTTGGAACCTCCAGGTGTCCTGTTTACTTAAAGGTGCCTTGCATTGGGGAGACCGGTCAGTGTTTGGGTAGACGAATGATTAAATCTGTTTCGAATTGCTTCCCGTTCGTTGCTCTACGTTTGATCTTTGGTGTAAAGTCTGAATTTCCCCTAGTTGTTAAGGGTGGTTTACCTTACATCACAAAAACTGATGTAGTTTATGAATTTAATTGCCATTAAGTGGCTTCATGCCTTGTCTCGAGCGATTTCTATAAAAGCATTCATAAAAAGCAGTTTAGTTAGTATTTATATATTAGAACCTATCGGCATGATCAGACTCATGCGGCATATCAACATTGACATACCAGTTCCCGTCAAATCACCGAAGTTAAGCAACGTTGAGCTTGGTCATTACTAAAATGGGTAACCATTTTGGGAATTCCAGACACTTTATGTAGAAGGACGTTGACATCTCCCTGCAAGAATTGCAAAAACCTAATGTCGTCATCTCTTATGGGGATATACATGCGATTGAGGATCGCTTGTGAATTTCATACCCACATGGAACTTTCTTCTGCGAAGGAAGCCGATTAAACCCAAAATAGGATTAGTGCCGTTTCACACACAACTTATCAAGATAATAGAAGGCTCAATAGAGTAATTAAAAGAAAAAAAATAATAAATTACAATGAATTAAAATTTAAATGAACCATAATATACATTCATAAATCACAGATTCAAATAATGGACTATAATATAGAAAAGTCCTTTACCCATGAAGTTTCAACGATAGACCCTTTTTATCAAAGGAGTAAAATTAGTGAAGTACATTACATATAAGCAAGTATTTGAAAATATATATTGATGAAACATTTTGTAGAACTAAAAGGCATTTTACATAGAATTAAAAAGAATAAAAGAGGTAAGACAAACAGTAAAACAAATCAATTAATTAATAACTTGATCTTTCAATTAATTAATTAAGTTCTACCTCGTGAGTTCTGAAATGAAAACTCTGAAATCCGAATTCTGATTGGATAATAATGATATCGAAAAAAAAGACAAAACAGTTACATTTAGAATAGATCAATAAATGAAGTTGTACTCCTTAAGATTCAAACGGTAGAAAACTACACATAATATATATATAAGGTCCGGTGTGGACGTGTGTTAAAAGCACAGAGATATCTTAGCGTCATACTGTGCTTCTCCCAAACAAATCAACCCCACGTGCACGTCGTGACAACTGCCGGGGCTTTGATGAACGCCGAGTGCCCTTTGCCGTATAACTGGACCTCCAAGGTCCAGTTATATGTGGGCCAAGGTTCTTTTTAACCAAAGGCTAAAGGGGAGGAAACCCTGACAGAAACCTCCAGAGGAGTTTAGGCCCTGTAAACTGGAGCATATATGACCCACGGGTGTGTGGAATGTGCTCTGATGCCCAGCAACCTAAGTCCAACTCATGGATCAAATGGCATGGTGGGTGGAGAGGGCCCCCATAAGCCGTGGTGCAGGCAACCTCTCTAAGAGAATGAAAACTCTGATATAAAACCTGCGGCGACTGCTGCATCCATTGATGTTAACTTGCTCTTCTTTTTGGTTCAATATGGCAGTTGTTTAGAGAGTGGTATTGTCTCGGTGCAAAGTCTTTCCTCCTTTTAAAATCGGTAACACCGTGTTTCAGCAGAAGAACAAATACAAGACGACCTGGATGCATCCTGGTTCGAAACAATGGCACTTGATATGTGTTAGTCAGAAAATGTGAGATGAGGGATATCTGCAGTGTTCGTGTCATGCGTGGTGCATAGTGTTGGACCGACCATCGGTTAGTTTGTGCAAAGGTCAAGTGTATTGTGAAGCCCAAGATGAGGTGACCTGGTGTGGCTATACCAAAACGACTTAATATTGACCGTTTGTGACAATATTGTGAGGGAGAAACTAGTTAAGGAGATGGAAGGATTGTGAAAACACTTGGCCTGCTTTTAAGGAGTCTGTCTATGAGGTATGTGAGAGAGTAGAAGGTGATTGTGAGCATAAACATCAGGATTGGTTCAATGAGAATGATACTGAAATTCAGCTCTGCTTGATTCAAAGGCCAGGGTGTTGCATGCTTATCTCAGGGGTGGTTTGACGGAGGGTGAGCAAGATCGATTGAAAGACAATTATAAAGGCAATCAAGCGTAAGGTGCAGAGAAGTTTGCGAAACATGCATGATGAATAGTGGAGGCAGAAAGCTGAGGAGATACAGCTCGCCTCCGATTCGAACAATACCAAGGCCTTATACAGCCTACTGCGTGCGGTTTATGGACCATCCAGATCACCTATCACTCCTTTGCGCTCAAGGGATCTTCTTCGAGACCCTACCGATTTTCTGCATAGATGAAGGGGGCATTTCTATGACTTTCTGAACAGGCTTTCTTACGTTGATCCGGAGTTTGTTAGTTCGATTCCTAGCAATCCGGTCAAGGATATTTTGGCAGAGGTTCCCTCTCTCCAGGAGGTTGTAGCAGCTGTCTATAAACTGAACAATGGAAAGTCTCCTAACCCGAATCGTTTGCATGCAGAGATCTTTAAATGTTCTGGGCCCAAGATGATTCAACGCTTGGCAGGATGAGTGTGTACGCAGGAGTGGCGAGATGCATTGATGGTGGTGCTATATAAGGGGAAGAGTGCCAGAGTTGAATGTGAAAACTATCGGGACATCTCTTTGCTGTCATTAGTCGGTAAGGTGCTCTGTAGTATCATGCCAGACAGAATGCTGGAGCACATTGCTGACGATGTTATGCCTGATTCGCAGTGTGGTTTCAGAAGTGGTCGAAGACCACTGGATATGATTTTTACAGCCAGGCAGCTACAGGAGAAATGTATAGAACAGCGAAAGGGTCTGCATCAGGTGTTCATCGATTTAACCAAGGCCTTTGATACAGTCAGTAGGGATGCTTTGTGGGAGATTCTGAAAAAGCTTAGCAGTCCTGACAAGTCTTTAACATCTTAAAGCTCTTCCACGATGATATGAAATCTGTGATCAACGTTGAGGGAAAGCTGGCTGATCCTATTTAAGTAGAAAATTGTGTTAAGCAGAGAGACATTCCAGCACCCACACTCTTTGCGTTATATTTCACCATGGTCTTTCGAATGGCATTCGGGGGTTGCTCTGATGGTGTCTATATTCACTACCGAACTACTGGGGGGGGGGTTCAACATTAGGCGCTTTAATGCAAGTACAACAGTACTCACCAACACGATCCGTTACTTGCTCTATGTGGATGACTGTGATCTGGTGGAACATACGGTGACTGATATGTAGCATCTTGCGGATGCGTTTGCGGTTGCCTGCAACGCACTGGGCCTGGCTATCAATCTGAAAAAAAAATACCGTCTTAATGTATCAGCCTGCTCCCGGCCACGCGCCATCAGTTTATATCTGTGGGTCAAGCATAGCGGTTGTCGCTAAATTTGTATACTTGGGTAGCACAGTATATCCGGTGC
Organism: Euprymna scolopes; assembly: GCF_053919585.1. Taxonomy (NCBI): domain Eukaryota; kingdom Metazoa; phylum Mollusca; class Cephalopoda; order Sepiida; family Sepiolidae; genus Euprymna; species Euprymna scolopes. The sequence continues at coordinate 95,568,506 of NC_136493.1, forward strand.
CCTGGATGATGAGGTATCGTTACGGATCAGCAGGGCAAGTGATGCTTTGGGAAGTTGGAGAAGCGTTTGTGGAGCTGTCTTAGGATCTCGCTGCTAACAAAAATTAAGGTTTATGCCGTATGTGTTCTCTCTACTCTTGTCTATGTCTGTGAGACTTGGACGACATACAGGAAGCATTTGAGATGTCTCGAGCGATTACACCAGATGTGCCTACGGCGAATCTTAGGTGTGGGTTGGCAAATGTTTGTCAGTGATGTTGAGGTACTTAGACAGACCCAGTGTCTAAGCATTGAAGCTCACATTATCAAACATAGACTGAAATGGAGTGGACATGTGGTGACGATGTCAGATAGTCGACTTCCCAAACAACTCCTTTTTGGCGAGCTCGCCGAGGGAACACGTCTGAGTCAAAAGCCTAAAATGAGATTCAAGGATTGCTTGAGGTCCACTGTAAGAAAAATGTGAGATGGATGAAAGAACCTGGGGGAGTCTTGCTTTGGATCATGGAGAGCGGAGAAGGACCTTGCGGTGAGGTGTGGGCAATTTTGAGGCTGATAGAACTCAGTAAGGAGCAGTGCATTGGCTGGGGCACCAAATTGATCTGGAGTGTGAGGTGTGCGGAAAATTATGTCTGAGCAAAGCTGGGCTGATAAGCCAGCAGACTACTTATCAGCGCAGTGGATTACAAAGCAGTCTTGTGCTGCCAGAAAACACATATTTAAACTCCTCGACCTAACGTTCACAGGAAACATGAGTTGGAAAAATTACATTGAGAGCATTGCCAGAAACGCTGCGAAAAAGGTAGGTTCACAATAAGTAATGCCCCTGACCCACTTCCCATAGAAGTAGAGCAACAAAACTTGGCACAGTTATTAGTCTTTCTCTACATAAGAACCACCCAGAGTTATGCATTTCTCCTATCGTTTAGTGCAGCTCTGGAGACCGTTTTTCTAGAACACCCCAACCACAACGTGACTTCAGAAATCAAGGCTGCATCATCTGGGAAACGCTTTCTTTTAAAAAACAACTTCATGGCTGGGAAGAGGTGAAAGTCAGAGGGTTCAAGTTCAGAAGAGTAGGGAGGATAAGGGAGGATTTATTAACCACATGTCCATTCTTCTGATCTGGCGACATGCGAATTGTGGACCGGAGCATTGTCCTGCAGAAGGTGGGTACCTTTGCTGATCTTGCCCCGCCTCTTGATTTTGATAGCTTCCCTTAATTTCCTCAAAAGTGAAGCATAATAGGCTCCTGTAATTGTGGTATCCTTTGTCAGAAAATCTGTCATCACTACTTCGTCCTGGTCCCAGAAGACTGTGAGTATGATCTTGCCAGCGGAGGGCTGCATCCTTGCCTTCTTTCGAGGTGGTGAGTCCAAGTGCTTCCACTGCATTGACTGGACTTTGGTCTTTGGATCATAGTGATGAACCCAGGTTTCATCCTGTGTAATCAGTCTTTTGAAAAACTTTGACTCATCTTCTTGGCACATCTCCAAATTCATCATCGAGCACTCGACGCGTTCTCACTTCTGGAATGGTGTGAGCAACCTGGGAATCCATCTGGCAGACACCTTATGCATATGCAAATGGTCATGAATGATAGTTTCCACAGACCCTGTACTAATCTTGACAACTTGGGCTATTTGGCGAATAGTAATGCGCCGGTCTTCCAAAATGGCAACTTGACGGACAGATGCCTCATCAATGGCAGAAGGAGGGGGGGCGATCAGGTCTGGGAGCTATTTCCACAGACTTCCGGCCATGTTTGAATTCACAATGCCAGCGTTTTACAAGGTTATATGATGGGGCATTATCACCATAAGTTTCTTTCATTTCATCAACAGGCTCCTGTGGTGTGCGTCCTTTCAAATACAAAAACCGGATCACTGCTCAACATTCAACAGCCTCCATTTCACATCTGACTCAGTTCAAACACCAGTAAAACAGAAATCACAATTAGTTCAGAGCTGTACTTTACCACATAACCCGTAGAGATATAAATCCTTGCACCTGCAAAATTTCAGCTAGATCAGACAACTGCAAGTGGGTCAGGGGCATTACTTATTGCACGCCCCTTGTACTAACGCCCGAAAGTATTCTGTACCTCTATAAGGCCATGTATGGAGTATTGTTGTCATATTTTGGCTGGTCCATCTGCTACTTGTCTCTCACTCCTAGACAGGGTTCAAAAAAGAGTCGTCAACCTAATAGTTCCTGAACTGTCATCTAAGCTTCGGCCTCTGTCCCATCGACGTAATGTAGCATCCCTCTGCCTGTTCTACAGGTATTTTAATGGTGAATGCTCTGACGAGCTGTAAGTACTTGGGTCCTCCCTCGACGTAAGTACCCCCGACAAACCCAACAAGCTGCAAAATCCCACCCCTTCACAGTATAAATCCATAGATGTAAGAGAGCCTGCTACTCTAGTAGTTTCTTCCTCAGAACAATTGGACTTTGGAACTCCTTTCCGTGTTCCTGCTCCCCCAACTGTACTGACATGCAGAAGTTCAATGTAACGTGAACCGACATCTTGCTGCCCAACTCCCCACATAATACCCCTGTAGCTTATGTCCCTGATAGTAGCTCCCTACAGCAAAGTGGCAATCTGCCTTGTTTAGAGTGAAATTGCAAAAAAAAAAAAAAAAAAAAAAAAAAAAATGCGGGCGGACGTGCAAAACAGCAGGCGGTTGAAGCGGCATTTGATTATATTTGATTGTTAGAAGTAACCATCAAGAACGTGCTGCTAGTGGCGCACATGTTTGCACAATGTGTGCAAAAGAATGCCAGAGTTTGGCAGGTCTTAAAAGCCCCCTTCGTGCGACCCATCACTGATTTGTTTCCGTGTTTCTATATATCTATTCTTTAGATGTGTTATATCAAGTAATGGCAATGTTCGAAAACGAATTTGCTGCTATTATATATATATATATATATATATATATATATATATATATATATATATATATATATATATATATATATAGTAGTTTGATTCCGTTTCCTAGAATTACATCCACTGAAGCAACATGTCACTACCAAAAAAGTACTCAATAATTTCATTGTGTTCCTGTTGTATTTGTGTTGCATTAATGTCCTAAATTTACATTTAAATAACAATTTTCCATTGTGCGGACTTTCTTTTTGCCTCCTCAATTTTAAATTATTTTTTTAAATTGACGTGAACACTAGAATATTTCAATTAAAAGTTTAATATGAACAGGTAAAATTATAGAAGAATAAAAGGCGAATCAAATGAGGTATAGGTTTTTTAAACAGTTACATTAGATTTAACTTAAATTTTCAGTGTTTGAGAAAATTACAAGTGCGGACTTTCTTTTTGCCGACACTGTATATTGTTAACGTAAAGGCGTCAATTTGTCTTAAAATTGTAAAACCTAACCCAACGAAACCAGTCAACTTCAAATGTTGACACGAAAAATAAATATAAGATCTGTATCATAAGTGGACAGAGGGGGTGTGCATTGATCCTCGGCAGTGCAAGGTGTATTCAGCTAAAGCAATAATAATAATAATAATAATAATAATAATAATAATAATAATAATAATAATAATAAACACCGATAAGATGATGACGTATCGAATCCATTAAAGACCGTTCATTTTCAAAAAGGACCGAAATTGATCAAACACGTTGGCCTGCGAAGCAAACAAAACCATTATGCTTCACCTGCTATTAATTAACTTTTTTTTTTCCTTTCTTTTCTTTCCGAAATGTTTGCTTCAATTCACTTGGCGTGATGAAAAGACATGCCGATGGAGTGTCCGCTCCCTGCACTCTGCACTTCGTAGAAAAACAAAAAAAAACAAAAAAAAAACAAAACAAAAGAAAACACAAACAATTTATCCACCTGGAGACACACGTGTATGTGAGGACACATTACAGCATTTGACCCCAATCTGATAAAACTTACACCCACACTGGTTATATAATCTTATCTTTTCCCCCGATCCGTTCTATTTCTTTTTTTTTTTTTTCGATGTTTTGTTCATTTCCGTTTATCAGTGTGTTAACACCTGTCTTTTGTGGGAGTGTGGGGGACGACATTATTATTATTATTATTATTATTATTATTATTATTATTATCATTATTATTATTATTATTATTGTTATTATTATTGTTATATTATTATTATCAGCAGGACCTGTGTAGCGGCGTTGCTCAGTGAAAGTATGACAAAATCAAAACACATTTTGTCGTTTTTACTGAAAACAAATTAAAAACGGTTGTCAGTCATGGCCAAAATGCAATTCTTCTTCTTCTTCTTCTTCTTCTTCTTCTTCTTATTATTATTATTATTATTATTATTATTATTATTATTACTACTATTATTGTTACTACTACTATTTATTTATTTATTTATTACCCATTAGAAATTCACGTTAGCAATGCTTTCTCGCTCGCCATAACAAATGTTCTGATTGATACGAATTCTCACTAGATTTCCAATATGCCTCAACCTCTTTCGATAATATCATAGCATGAATTTGCGTTATCACAAGGCCGTTTACCATTGATTTTTCTTTTCAGCCTCTAATTCCAAGCTCTTCCATTCTTTCTTCAAAGTTTTTCGGTATTGTTCTTAGCACTTCTACTATTATTGGTGTTATCTTCATCTTCCAGATGCTCCTGAGCTCTGCCTAGTTCTGTCTATTTAGTCTGCTTCTTGATATACACTCTGTGGTCTGTTGGAATGGTGAAGTCTACAATCTGGCAGGACTTTTCATGCTTGTTAACTATTATGACATCCGGTCTGCTTGCTTGAAGTCGTTTATACGTTTGTATATCCATGTCCAATAGAATTTCGTAATTTTCATTTTCAAGTACTACAACCGGTTTGTACCATTTTTCAGTATTTTCAAGCTGCAGTTGTCTGCTTAATTCTCAGTGTACTGCCTTCACCACTTGATCCTGTCTATTTTTAAATTCTTTTGTGTTAGTTTGCTGAATTTGCATATTATGTGGTTTATTGTTTCGTCTTTTTGTGCACAGAGTATTCATTTGCTGTTTTCTTGTAACTTGTTGATCCTTGCTTTTATGTAGTTGTTTATTATTGCGACCCAAAGCGCCTCGATGGTAAGAGACTACCCCAGAGAAGGGGTTAAGGATAACTGAATTAGAACTATGGTTGAAAATTACCTCAAAAGGGGACGAGCGAAAGATGAATTAGAGCCTTTTTATTTTAATGGCAGGTTCTGGATGACAGTTAGAAAGAGAGATGGTGTGGTCCTCGATGTGAAGAATATGTTTTTTTTTTTGTAACGGAAAAACAAAGTCGATGAAACAATACTGCTGCAAAAGTAATAATTTGGAGATCACTAGCCGATTGTTTAGGTTAAAAACTCGACACGGGGTCAAAAAATGAAGCCGCCAGGTGCATGAGAAAATTGTCCTTGAGAACCTTGTTCTGTGTAAAGTTACATGATTGGATCATATGGGGGAGGTGGCTGTTTATCAAATCGGAGCGAACGAGAGTGTGACGCAGTGAGCGAGGATTGGCTAAAGAAAAACCCATGTCTGCTTCAACTCACACAAACCTTTCATACATAAGGCATTGCAGAGCAAAGAAAATCAGTTTGGAACTCAGGTTTTGAAGTTTGTTTGACTCGGAGGAAGACTGTCCACCGCCCCACACCATCTGAGAAAGCATTCGCTATTTGAACGATTGATAAGTAAGAACTTGGGTTTTGAAAATAAGACCAAGATTCTCGTTCATCGACTGTTGTAACAATCAGAAAAAGAGGGTTGTAATCGACATTTTCATTCTTTTTTATTCTCCTGTGATAAACTGTACATAATTTATCTTTTATTTTTCCTTTTTGTGAATAATGAATTCTGTACGAAAACTACAATTAGAGTCGGCGTCGATTATTTCTATTATAACTTGCAAGTGAACTTAAAGAAAAACAATCAAGTTGAATAATCTTCTCCAGCATTATATCAACCGTCTTCATGAAAGCGAATCAGACCGTATCGCTGAACTTTAGTGGATGTTCCAGCCGAATCACCTAGGACTACACTTGTAATTGTATGGACACTACGGTCTTGTTCATGTTTCATCTTACCCGAGAGAAGTCGGGTCTCCACATAATGTTATATTATTATTATCATTATTATTGGCTCACATGGAGCTTTCACACAAGTCAACAAACGATCTGATTGGAAACCTGTGGTATTCTCTGGAAGCTGAGTGACAACAAGTCTCCCCAGACGTCCAGACCTCTCCACCTCCTTCCATAGCATTTGCAAATGGATTTGCATCATCGCAACAGCCGCTTACCATTGATTTCTCGCTGGTAGTGGCCATTGGTTTATGCTGGAATTTGAGTGGCACTCAGCCTCCCCAAGGTTCCAGTTCTCTTTGCGCTTGTCCAGCCGAGGTCTGGTTGGCACTCGCTCCTCGGTATTTCAGTCCTTATTTACCCTTCTCGGCCCTTTGGTATCATTTTTTTTTGGGGGAGGGGAATCGGTGATGAAACAATGGGGGGAATGCATGATGGGGGGGTGTAGAACTTGTAAATATGCAGTTTCGGTGTTCTTCATTCCCTGTAACGCTTATTCGTTATATTGTCTTGTACTATTCTCCGCATTCAAGGGTTTTTTCCCTTAACATTTCAGTCGTTTTCATTATCGTTAGTCGTTGTACTTTTGCAGTTATTCCTCTGATTCCAATTTCTGACATTCTTTTTTCGAAGTTTCTCGGGATTGTTCCTAGTGCTCCTACTATTATCGGTACTATTATTATTATTACTATTATTATTATTATTATTATTATTATTATTATTATTGGCTCACAAGGGGCTTTCACACAAGTTTTCAAAGATCGCTCCTTGAAAACAACCTATGGTGTGCCCTGGAAGCTGAGTGACAACAAGTCTCCCCAGATTTCTAGTACTCTCTACCTCTTTCGATGATATTTGCAAATAAATTTGCATTATCGCAACAACTGCTTGCCATTGATTTCTCGTTGGCAGCGGTTATTGGTCTTTACTGGAATTTGAGTGGCAATAAGCCACCCCAAGGTCCCAGCTCTCTTGGCGCTTATCCAACGGAGATCTGGCCAGTGCTCTCTCCTCGATTTTTCCTTCCTTCGTGACTCTACTTGGCAGTTTGGTCTCATCTTTTTTTGCGGAGAGGGAAGGGTTCAGTGATGTGGTAATGGGGGGAGATGGAGAAAATTATAGATATGCGGCTTTAATGTACTTGGTTCCATGTGGCGTTTCATGTTTTGCCCCTGGTCCGCACTTGTTGCTCATGTGTTGTTATTATTATTATTATTATTATTATTATTATTATTATTATTATTATTATTATTATTATTATTATTATTATTATTATTATTATTTATTATTATTATTATTATTATTATTATATTATTATTATTTTTTTTTTATTTATTTATTATGATTATTATTTTTATTTTTATTTTTATTATTATTATCATTATTATTTTTATTATTATTATTATTATTTTTATTATTTTTATTATTATCATTATTATTTTTATTATTATTATTATTTTTATTATTATTTTTATTATTATTAATATTATTATTATTTTTATTATTATTTTTATTATTTTTATTATTTTTATTATTATTTTTATTATTATTATTATTATTATTTTTTATTATTATTATCATTATTATTTTTATTATTATTATTATTATTATTATTTTTATTATTTTTTTATTATTATTATCATTATTATTTTTATTATTATTATTATTATTTTTATTATTTTTTTATTATTATCATTATTATTTTTATTATTATTATTTTTATTATTTTTATTATTATTATTATTATTATTATTATTATTTTTATTATTTTTATTATTATTATCATTATTATTATTATTATTATTATTATTATTATTATTATTATTATTATAGTTGCGATTTTTTTACTCTCTCAGGGTTTTCAGTGAAAAAGAAGATGCTTTTCCGTGAAGTCAATCACTATAGCAACTCATTTTGCGTTACAGTAACAGCCGTTTAACATTTACTTCTCTTTCTTTCTGATCGATTATTTTCTCTGAAATTTGATTGACAATAAAATGCTAAATAACAAGAAGAGAAGTATAAGTGTATGATTCATTTATTCATACAAAGATTGTTATGTAGCTTATGTCCGTGCACGATTCAGTTGCAACTTCCTTCTTAAGGCTGAAGTTGTACGATACCCTGAACCTACCTTCACTTTTTCGTAAGACTTCCGATTGGTGGGGGGGGGGAGATAGAAAGATAATGTAAAATTAATATTTATGATAATTTATATATATGTATTGCTATTTATATTTCCATTTTAAAAGTGAAAATTATCTCTCTATACACACACACACGCGCGCGTACCCCCCCATATATATATATATATATATATATATATATATATATATATATATATATATATATATATATATATGACCTTTTAAAGTCCCCCCTTCCTAGAATATATATATATATATATATATATATATATTCTAGGAGGGGGGTCTTAAAAGGTCATAAAATACGCTTAAACAGGATATTTTAATTTGTTCATATTTCGTATATATTATCATAGAATCGTGGCTTCAAATATGACACAAACGTATTTGGATACCATCAGCTAGAATCGAAACCTAAAGCAAAACTGTAGCATTCAAAGCTGGTGACGTTACCACTGTCCCAAAGTGACAAGTATACGAGCTAATTAAAAATAAACTAAAATGAATGTACAAAATGTGCAACGATTTTTCAATACTGGCCCATTTTTTATACCTTAAAAACTGTTTTAACCGATTAAAGACCTATAAAAGAACGGTCCATAAAAAATACAAGCATTTGGGGCCCTTAGCACATCTCTGCGACCTTTAGTTTCGGAAGAGATAGAGTCTTAAAATATGGAGACAAAGAGACAGACATACATACATACATATAACCTTTTATATATTAGATATATACATACTTACAAAACTGTTTAAACGTTGTCTTAAGGAGAATAGTTTCCCATCTCCCTGGAAAATCTCATCAGTATGCCCTGTATTTAAGAATTCAGGTGATCGCTCATCCCCCTCTCAGTACAGGCCAATAAGTCTCCTGTGCGTCATGAGTAAGTTGCTAGAATCTGTATTAAATACAGAAGTAATCAAACATCTCAACAAAAATAACCTTCTTAGTGACACTCAATATGGTTTCCGTTCTGCTAGATCTACAGCAGATGTCCTTACAGTTATATCGCATAGGATTAGCAAATCTCTCGACGGTGGCAATCTTTCTAGGGCAATTGCTCTTGACATATCTAAAGCCTTTGATAGGGTATGGCATAAAGGTTTACTTCATAAGATCGCTAGCTATGGTATAGCTGGAAAAGTCTTCTCAATTATTAAATCATTTCTTTCTGATAGATTCATAAGAGTAGTAGTTGAGGGGCAAAAATCAGAAGCTCACAATATTAATGCCGGTGTCCCTCAGGGATCCATCCTGGGCCCAACTCTTTTCCTGATCTACATTAATGATCTTCCAAATCATATCCTTACATCATTTGTAGACATTTATGCTGACGACACTACCATTTATGGTACCACATCTAAGACAGTAAACGAGCAAGTTCTCTCCAATTCTCTCTCCTCTGATCTTGAGCACGTAGTACAATGGGGAAAGGAGTGGCTGGTTACTTTTAATGCATCTAAAACCAAGCTTCTCTCTTTACATCATCAACATTCTAATCCACATTTGTCATCAATTGAAATGAATGGCTCTCGTCTTCAGGAGGCCTCAAGTTTTGACAAGCTTCTGGGCTTGACCATTACTCCTGATCTTAAATGGAACACGTATATCAAATCTGTTGCCAAGGCCGCTGGAAAAATGGTGGGATCTTTCTATCGATCCAGTAGATATCTCACTGCTGATGCTATTCTCTATCTATATAAGAGCCAGGTACGTCCAAGGATGGAATACTGTTGCCACATCTGGACAGGAGCTGCTAGAAAGAACTTGTCCTGCCTTGATAGAGTTCAAAATAGACTTCGTAGCCTCGTAGGAGATGTCCTTTTCTCCTCCTTGCAACCTCTATCTCACAGAAGAGATGTTGCGAGTTTGTCTCTGATGTATCGTTATTTTCATGGAAAGTGTTCAACTGAGCTTCAATCTATGGTCCCCCCTCGCCAAACTTTCACAAGAAACACTCGTCTAGCTGTAAACACTATCAATAATTTCCCCCACTCTTTATCTGTGCCTAAACCTAAACGTAGATTCCATGAACAAAGCTTCTTTCTTAGAACTGCACGCCTGTGGAATTGTCTTCCGTTTTCCTGCTTTCCGGCTGACTACAATATGGTTTTGTTCAAGTCTAAAGTAAATAAGTTCTTGATGAGCCGTTCCATATAAGTTATTAAATTTACCAAATTTTCATTACTAATGATTACTATATTGACCAACTTCTACTGTACACTCTTTAACCCTTATCCTTGAGTGGCCTCTGGGCCTTGATAATGTGGTGATGCCTTTGTAAAAAAAAAAAAAACATATAGAGATACTTAGATAGATAGATAGATAGATAGATAGATAGATAAATGGATAGAAAAAGGTAGATAAAAAGAAACCTATATATAGAAATAATTTCACATCTAGATATATAGATAGATAAAAATGAAAATGGGGCCACCCTAGTCCCTTTTTTTGTTTTGAATTTTTGAATTTTCACTCCCTGTATGCTTCAATTCGATAGCCCCCGCCTGTTTGCGATGGCAAATGCACAAACGTCAACAGAGGAAAAAAAAAGGCGCACTGTGAATTGATAAGAAACTATTTATAACAAAGAGATAGACAGATAGATAGATAGATAGATAGAGAGAGAGAGAGAGAGAGAGAGAGAGACCGTGTGGGGGGAGTTCTTCATTTCAATTGTTTGTTTATCCTATTTTTGATGTACGAATACATCTATCTATTTTATGCCTGGTATCCAGGTGTGTTAAAAGCACACAGATGTCCTAGCGGACTTCGATTTAGTGAATGGTTAGTGTTGTACGCTGCAAAACTGAACTCCCACTGCCTAGTGTGCTAAGATTCTTGAACTGTAAGCTAAGGGTGTGGTATCACTTTAAGGAAAATTCCAGAGGAACTTATGCTTTGTTAACTGAGGCACGTACGACACAGCGACATGTAGAATAGATTCTGATGCCCAACAACCTTAGTCTCAACCATGAGTACAAATATTATAAAGTGCAGAGGAGGCTTCCACAAGCTCAAGTAAAGGTAACTGCTCGGTGGGAAGGAAATCCTTGATGCGAAACTAACAAGAAGCTGAAGACCATTCCTCGCATCTGTGAGTCTGCAGTTTATATTGTTGATGGTTATCTTACTTTTGCTTCTCATTCGATCACAACATTTTGAAACGCGAGATGGACTTAGCTGTAGTGCACAACTAGATCCCTATATTAGCCACTTTTGTAGAAATATTCTTTCAAACAATTGACAACTGTCTACCCCCAAATTCCCGTACGACTAGAATGTTGCGTATTGACCTGGCAGGCCAGGATCATTTAGTTACTTGTCTGCCACTGACAACATGAAGCCTATCCTAACATAGCCACTTAGGGCAATACTTGTGCAGTTATGTACTCGCCGGGACGCTTTCTGACTGTGTACGCATTTAAAACCTCTCAACTCCTTATCTTCGAATAGTCTACCTCTTGTTGTCCACTTCTTCGCAGTGGGGAGTAACGTTCCACATTATGTGCTCTAAGTAGTAGTAGTAGTAGTAGTAGTAGTAGTAGTAGTAGTAGAAGTAGTAGTAGTCACAAAAGCCACAACAACAACAACAACAACAACGACAATGACAACAACAAAGACAACGATGGCAGCAACAAAAACAACTCTTGGCCTTCGGGACAAGATCACAGTGTAGTATCTGTTCTTCAGATGCTGCACTTCAATTTCTTGTTCTCTGCCAGTGGAGGAGAAATCCTTCACGACTGAGACAATTTTTATTTTTGTTCCTTTTTTCCACGTTAAAAAACGACCCTGGTGTCTAACTCTGTCCCGTGGGGAGGCATTGTAAATAGGAACAATGATAATAATAATATCAGCTCTACTACATAAGAAGGTTCCTTAATAATAATAATAATAATAATAATAATAATAATAATAATAATAATAATATGCAAAAGTGCGCACTCCATGTCACGAGAAAGGGAAACTGGAAGCAACGAAAGTTATGACACTATCCAACCAAACAGAGATGAGGGCATTAGGTGAACATGATGGCTACAAATATTTGGGCGTTCTGGAAAAAGACACCATCAAAGCAACAGAAATGAAAGAAAAAATTGCAACGGAATACCTCAGAAGATTAAGAAAACTCCTCGAAACTAAACTATATAGTAACACCTAAATTAAAGGTACAAACACATGTGTAGTATAATCAGTAAGATACTCGGGACCGTTTACGGACTGGACTAAAGAAGAAATGAGGCGCCTCGAGCAAAAGAGCAAAAAACCAGGAAACACATGATTATGCACAATGCACTAAACTTTCTAGGAGTCCTTATATTAAATCCATTGTTCTTTCTGCTTCTCGTAAAATCGGTTCTCTCTTTCGCTCTGAACACTTTCTCACATCTTAGGCAATTCTCTATCTCTACACATCTACTATCAAACCGTGTATGAAATACTGTTGTCATATTTGGACTCGTGAATTTCCGTTGCATTTGAAGGTTTTTGATTTGCACAAACGTATCTGTAATTTAATTGGTCTTACACTTTCTTTTTCACTGCAAGCTCTCTTACACTGGCATGATGTTGCAAGTCTACGTCTTTTCTACAAATACCATTATGGCAGGTGTTTCTTCAGAATTGCCTGATATATTCTCTGCTTCATTTGTTCCAGCTCGTTTGAGTCTTTGGTCTAGTGGTCTCCATCAATTAGTTGTTTTGATACCTCATTGTTGTACAGCTTAATATTCCAGTAGGTTCTTTGCAACAGTTTATTACAATATATTGTGAACTAAGTCACTGCAGAGACGAAGGTGAAGCTGTCTCCATGTGCACAGCGGCTGGTCCCCGACTAGAGCAGGAAACCAATTGTTTTGATTGCTAAACAGAGTATTTCACCGATTTCGATGTCAATAAAAGTATTGGAAACATGGTTGATCATTATTTTATGTATTATTTGGACTATGATTCTCATCTTGATTGTTTCTTTTTTTGTTTTTTTTTGTGAAAAAAAACAAAAACAAGATGAGAATCATAGTCCGAATAATACAAAAAATAATTATAAATCCTTATCTCAAAAATATACATTCATCATATGGTTGATCATCATTCAATTCCGCTCTAACTACTTCGGATCTTTCTTATAATATATATATATATATATATATATATATATATATATATATATATATATATACATATATATATATATATATATATATATATAAAAAAGTATTTACCACCCTGTAAAATTTTATCTTAAGCAGTCATTTCGTCTTGCTACAATACTTTCTACAATACTTTCAACCAATCAGAAATTTCGTTTTAAGCAGTTATTTAATCTTGCTATAATATTTCACCCAATCATAAGACATCCCAGGGTTTGGGTTCCTTACAAGTCAGTTGATAACAGCTCTCAGACACTGCGCATATTGCCTCTTTCATTACTGTTTTAAAATGGTTAGAACAAAGAAATTGACAAATAATATGCGCCAAGAAATCATAGCAAAAGATGAAGATGGAAAGGGGTACAGGGAAATAGCTTCAGAACTAAATTTGGTGGTGATTACAGTTGGAGCTGTCGTGAGAAATTGGAAAACAACGGGCGATAATACTAAAAATCTTTTAAGATGTGGTCGGCCACGTAAATTAAATGATGCTACAGCTCATTGCATTGCTCTTAACGTGAAAAACGAACTAATCCTGACTCGTTCAGAAATTCAGAGGGATTTACAATAAGCAGGTATTGGAGCAAGCAATAGCACAATCAAGAGATCATTGAATCGTACAGGCCTGTATTCTAGATCACCGAGAAAGATTCCATTGTTGAGTCCTAGACATGTGAAAGATTGTTTGAAATTTGTTTATGAATATCAATGTGAATCCGATGACTTCTGGAACAAAGTTATTTGGACAGATGAAACAAAAATTGTGCCTTTCGGGAGAAACATGCGCAACCGTGTATGGAGGTAAAAGGCCACGGATTTTACAGCATCTAATACCATTTCCACTGTAAAATTTGGAGGTGAAAGTGTTATGATTTGGGGCTGCTTTTCTGCAAACGAAGTCGGAGAATAGAAATCATAGAAGGGAAAATGAATGTAGCAAAATACACGAAGATTTTGTCAACATATATATATATATATATATATATATATATATATATATATATATATATATATATATATATAATGCTCCTTATCTTGAGTTGAGCATATTGGGAAATGATACACGATATACCATTGGGGTATTAAGCGATGCCCTTTGTGCAAAAAAAAAAAAAAAAAAAAAAAATTGAGTTTAGGTATTCGGACGTGCGAAAATATCGTTAATTCACTGCGCGCACAGCTGCCGATTGGCGTAACGGTTCAAAGCCTTGACTGTCGTACGGGCGGTCGGATTTCGATCCTGACTTGAGGTAGTTGCCTGTCAAGCCGTACTGATGAGATGTGATGCAGTGAAACAGTACTGTATGTGGATGATTATATATATATATATATATATATATATATATATATATATATATATATATATATATATATATATATATATATATATATATGAGCTACAAATGCGACATCAAATACGGTGTACATTTGGGACCTGTAAGATAACTTATGACTAGTAATAACTATAACAAATGAAAGAGATAGAGAGAGAAAGATAACCAAATAAAGAGAGAAAGAGAGAAGGAGAGAGAGAGAGAGAGAGAGAGAGAGAGGGGGGGTTGAAAGATTTTGTTTTCGATCATTTCCATATTTTCCACTCTCTACGACCTCTTCATTGTAATCTATTCTCGTCTTGTAACGGAACGTTTTTTTTCTTATCAATCTATTTATGCACACTCTCACTTCACCTTCCTTCCCCCTCTCTCTTTCCCTCTCTCTCTCTCACACAATCTTTCTTTTCTTCTTTCCGTGTCTTTTTTCTAAATAAGGCAAAAACACAGTATCCTCCCTCTTACAACCTTTTCATTTTTATTTTTAAAAGTGTGCAAGGTGGCGAGCTACTTTTATTCTGAGAACACCAATTAAACATGGTTTTATTTTATCCTTTTTTTCTGTAAATCTTGCACACCTGCTCGGCTGATGAGATTTTCGTGGGTCCACGCTTGACATAGTTCTGTCTTTTGAAAGGAACAAAAACCAGACACGCTCTATTATATTCGCTTAGTATGGCGGGTGGGTTAAGCTATCTGAACAAAACAATGCAATAATCTTTTCCACTCTGTCTCTCTGTATGATTGTCTGTATATCTGTTCATTCGTAGGTGTATCTTACATTGCCGAAAGGTAGATGACTATTCAAATCACATCTTGCTCTCATATTATCAATTTCTATTCTTCTTAAGTTTTAAAATAAAGTAAAAAATTCCCACTTTTTTCTAATACAAGGCTCATTCCAAAAGTAAAGCCTCCTATTTTTTTATGAAAATAGTTGAAGAGCTACGAAGAGGTGAGTAGTACTATCAAACCAAGCGACCTTTTGTGCTCCAGAATTTAATTTTCTACATAGTCGCCACCATTCTGAATGCATTTTTTTTTGCTAGGAATTCAATAGCTAATTCCTGCTTCTGATGCACGTCCATAACAAGGATAACTTTATTAGAGTTTCACACCGTAAATATTTGCAACAGAGAGATGAAGCGTTCAGGTTATGAATGCATATAGTCAGTCATTATAAAGAACTAAAATAGCCAGTTTGTCTGTTTGCTTTGCTCAAATTTAAATTTTGTCTGTTTTGCTTCCTTGTGCAACATATTTTCTGTCACGTATAAACTTAAATTTATATCTTCTTTTCTGATCGTGTCATCTTTTCTCACATTGGCGACAACCAAGAGGACGTGAATGAGTTCACAAGTATAAAAAACTAAAAACAACTCAAAACATAGAAAACACACAATCAGTTGGGTGCGTGCGTGACACCATCGCGTAAAAAATCCTCTAAGCGTTAGAGGTCAGCATTTACCTCCTCTGTCGAGACCGTGCTCGTCATTTGACGTCAACTCATCTTAATCTGTTCTGAGCCACAACCTGCGTTCTACTGTCCCACATTGAAAACTGTCCCCAACTGTTGCAACCTCAAGACTGTCCATTAATGTTCCCTAATTGTTGTAAACTGTCGCAAAATTCACTGCCACTCCTTAAAATGGCAGAGAACTAACTCTGAAGATTAGACTCTCTTGTCTGGCCGGCGGAACTGAAGAATCTTGCCTCCTCTCTATGTTTTTATTTACATTCTTTTTTCAATTTTTCAGCGGATTATCAACGAATGGACACTAGTTTATCAGATTATCAAAAATATTATTTAAAAAGTCAATATTAAGTATTTGTAAGGGTGCTAAGTTTCTAATGCAATCTTCTATTAAATTGATCATCCCTGTTTTGAATGGATCGATGCTTTAGGCCAAATTTCGCGAATTTAGCTTATTTTAAAAGCAGTTTAGCCTTATTTTGAGATTGTTTGAAAAAACGAAATAAAAAAAAGCTAAACTATTTTCAGAAAAGGCTAAATTCGCGAATTTATGTCTAAAAACAATGCGCGGTTCTAAAATGGGTGCTTGATTTGCTAGAACGTTGCATTAAAAAATAGGCAACCTTACAAATATTTAAATATTGAGTGTTTTTCAGTTTTTCTTTTATAATCTGGTTGATTAGTGTCTATTTTATAATAATCTGCTGAAAAAAATGAGAAAAAAGACGAAAAATAAAAAAATAGAGATGGGGCAAAATTCTTTAGGTACGATGTCCCCATCAGTACTACACTTTGATTAACAATACTATTTCAGCTCTCTTTTGTGTGGCTCGGTGAACAACTGCCTTTCTACTAAGTTCATTATCTTATTACATTTGCTCTTCTGCACAAATCATTTCCTATTTGGTTTCCTAAGAGTGTTTTTTTTCCTGAGGCGCGTATTGATAGTATCACATATGTGTGAACTGATAATAGTTGAACACATGTGAATTACATGGTATTAGCATTGTAAGTATTGCCCCCAATCTTTTATTTACTTTACCTTTGCCCATACTTCTTTATTGAATTGATTTCCTAATTTGTAATTGCCAAATGATTTAGATTTGACAAATAAACCATACTTCCCTAATTTGTTAATCTATTCGCGAGGTCTAATGCTACACATGTTACTCTGTTTCTGGGGAATTAACTTTTTAAATAAGAAAAAATAATGACCGTACTAGCATTTTAAATGCCGATGACACCACTTTTTATAACAGATATGAGGGGAAAACAAATGAACACATATCCAAGGAAATGGCAGAAACACTAGAGAATGCCCTCCAATCAGTAGTGGAATGGGGACAAAAATGAATGGTCACATTCAATGCTGGCAAGACTAAGCTTGTTTCCTTCAATAACTACAAGAAACCTTCTCTACCACCAATAGCAATGGCCAAGAACACATTGCCTGAAAGTACTTCTTTTAAACTCCTCGGCCTAACGTTTACAGGGAATATGAACTGGAATATATACATTGAGAGCATTGCCAAGGCTACTGCGAAGAAGGTTGGCTCCCTCTACCGTGCTAGAAAACTACTTAGCCTGAAACTATCCTGTACCTCTATAAGGCCACCATTCACCCATGTATGGAGTACTGTTGTCACATCTGGGCTGGTGCATCTGCTGCTTGTCTCTCACTCCTGGACAGGGTTCAAAAGAGAGTCGGCAACCTGATAGGTCCTAAACTGTCATCGAGGCTTCGGCCTCTGTCCCATCGACGAGATGTTGCATCCCTCTGTCTGTTCTACAAATAATTTAATGGTGAATGCTCTGACGAATTACACGCACTTGTACCCCCTCAACGTGAATACCCCCAACAAACCTGACAAGCAGCTAAATCCCACCCCTTTACAGTAGAGATCCCTAGGTGCAAGAAAACCTTTTACTCCAATAGTTTCTTCCCCAGAACTGCAGGTCTTTGGAACTCCCTTCCGGGATTCTGCTTTCCCAACTGTACTGATATGCAGAAGTTCAAGTGTAATGTGAACAAACATCTTTCTACTCATCCCCCTTCATAATGTCCCTGCAAATTATGTCCCTGATAGTAGCCCCCTGCTTCAAAGTGGCACTGGAAATTGAATTAAACAAAATATGATTAATGTTGGTGAAACAATTTAGTAAGTGTAGAAAATGGTGAATTTTTAAAAGGATCACTTGAGAAATTTATTGCCAGTTACAACGTATCATATTAATTAAAATGTATTTTCGAATATTTTGTTTAACTATTCGGAAAGTTCTTTTTATTTTGAGTGTTATTTCCACGATATTTCGGTTGATGTAACCTACAACCTTATTCTGGTTTATCTTGTCAAACTCGGAAAAAGCATTTTTCCAATTCAGGAAACTGCACAGAATTTCGAACGGAATCTTTTATTTAACAAACGATGATAGTATGGTCTTGTTTCATCAGCCATGGTTCACCACACACAACTAAATTTATCAAGTACTTTATCCGTTATGCTACGGGTTTCTTTCCTTCGACTGCAGCATAAAGGAGATGGCCTTGGCTAAGTGTCTTAACGACATAAACTGACAATTCGTGTGTGTCAAGTTCAAATCCAGTTCGTTCAACCTTAGCATTTTCATTGCGAGATGTTAGCAACCTTTACGTGGTTCCTCCCGATGGTCTTGGAGAAAGAATTCTAACTAGAAAAATATCTAGAAAAAAATACGCAAACATTAATGATCGGATTTATTTGAAATAAATGAATGATACTCAACAAAAAGAACAAAAAAAAATAAAAACAAAAACAAGATTAGGAACAACAAAACAGAAAAAAAACAACAAAAATAAAAACAAAAACAACAGCAGCAGCAACAACAACAGTAACAAAAACTACAACAACGGCAACAGCAACAACAGTAACAGCAACAGCAAAAACAATTGTTAGCAATACCACCACCACCACCACCACCACCACCACCAACAACAACAACAACAACAACAACAACAACAACAACAACAAAAACAAAAGCAACAACAACAGTAACAGCAAAAACAACAGCAACCGCAACAACAGCAAACAGCAACAACAGCTACAACAACGACAGCAACAACAGCAAAAACAATAGCAACCGCAACAACAGCAAGCAGCAACAATAACAACAACGACAGCAATCAACAGCAACAACACAAAAGCAACAACAACAGCAACAACAAAAACAAACAGCAGCATAATAACTCATTAATCATCATGATGCTTAATTATAATTCGTTTAAGTACTCCAATATTCGTTAATTAGATTAATCAAATTTAATTTTATAAGATGACGTCAAAGAATTACGGGGAAAACAAAGAAAAAAATCTAATTTAAAACATTTAATTTTAAGTCGCTTATGTGGCGAAAAATATGAGCCCAGAACTTTCTTGGGTTTCTGGCTAAGATAAAAGTGCACTATCTGTTCTGCCCAAAGATTGTGTAATAATATCATAAGGTCAGCTCAGTGGCTAACGTTATAGAATATAAATATCGAACAAACTCTTACAGGAGTTTTTGAAATAGAACGCTTAAATCAGTTATACTCTGAAACAACACCAGAGTAGAACAAATTGAATAAAGATAGTGAAATATAATTGTAGGGCGTATGTTTGCGTCTAACGTCCACGGAATTAACCTATTTTATGTACCGCAGCAGTATGCAACCATTAAAGAGTGCAACTGTGAAATTTCCACGGTTATCGCTAATTGTTGTTGCCATCATCATCATCATCATCATCATCATCGTCGTCGTCGTCATCGTCATCATCATCATCATCATCATCATTTACTCACTAGGAGTAGTCACACAGGCCATCATCAAATCTTTCTCTTTGAGAACAACTTATAGCGTTCTCTGGAGTCTGAGTGACAACAAGTCTCCCTAGATTTCCAGTACTCTCTACCCATTTCGATAACCTTTGCAGATGAATATGCGTAATCGCAACTGCCGTATACCATTGATTTCTCGTTGGCAGTGATCATTGGTTTTCACTGGAATGTGAGAAGCAATAAGCCTTCCCACGGTTCTAGTCATCCAACATGTTCTCTGTTCGGCGCCTTTCCATCCTCCTTGACCACCCCCTCACTTATTTTGTGTGACGCCAGTTTATGGTGACATACAAGCAAAAAAAAAAAAAAATGTGGAGCAGAGGCGCGGAGGGTTCAACTTACAAATATGCAGTCTCAGTTTCTATGATTCCATGTGATGTTATTTTGTGTTTTACATCTGTAGCAGTTTTTGTATGTGATCGTAGCTCATGTGTGTTAGTCTCTGCATTCAAGAGTTTTCCTTAATATTTCAGTCGTTTTTCATTATTGTTATCCGTTGTATCTTGTCACTCATCCCTCTGATTCCAATCTCTCCTATTCTTCTTTTTCCAAGGTTTTTCGCTATTGTTTCTTACTACCAGTGGTGCTATTTGACTTTCTTTATCTTTCATATCATTATTATTGTTGTTATTGCTTTTATTATTATTTGCCCCACCCCGACAAAAGAAGGGTGAACCTGTGAATTCACTGTCCGTCCGTTCGTCCATTCGTCTGTCGGCACTTTTCTCAATAACTACGCCTTGTAAATATTTTTAAAATTTTGCGCAAACATTAAACATGATATGAGTAAAAAACTAACAGAACCGATTTTCTGGCAAAACTCCGGTTGCTCCCCTAGCGGTTCCTTTCGGATTAGAATGGCTAAGATTGACACTTTTGTGCCTATTAAAAAAAAAAAAATTAATGCCTTGGATTTTATAAAACTTTCTGAAAAATTGTAACTAACTGATTTTTATATAATTTTGTTTGTCGATACTTCACGATAACTCTTGGGTGTGCCTCAGGGGCTCTTTTAAAGTTAATAAAACACTCAACTTTTGGAACTATTTTACCATATTTGTCCAAAATTTTCTGTGTATGTATTCAGCAGTTTTGCATGGTGTTTAACTCAAATTTAAATATGTTAAGGCCTTGGGGACTTTGGGGGCTAAATGGTGTGAGGGGGGTGCAAATGATGAACTTAGATCAATTCTTTGTTTGCATGGTGCAGAACTCAAATTTACATATGTTAAGGCATAAAACTGCACCGTTTGTGAATTTTCAGCTGGATTTGACTTCCCCTGGGAACTTTTTGGGTTAAATGAGGGAGGGCAATGCTAAACTTAGTCATTTTTTTGTCTCGTTCACTGTGCACTCACTGGGTACCATGCATGCTTCACTTGTTATTATTATTATTAGTATTATTATAGGAACCATGTACTCACTTGGAGTGTTTACACAGGTCGTCATTAGTGATTACTCGCTGAAAAAATCCGAGTGTATTGGATAATAAGTCTTCCCGGATGTCCCATATCCACCATCTTCTTTGATAACTCTTGAAAATAACTTCCTCGAGACAGCCGCTTATCATTAATTTCACGCTGGCAACGACCATATATATTTTATATATAATTTATATATATAATTAATATAATATAAAATTAATATATATTATATACACAATTATATATATATATATATATATATATATATATATAAGTCAACTGAATTAAAGTAATAAATTATAAGATGGTCAACATCACGAATTTTGGAATATCATTTTTTGTCATTTACTCTCTCTATTGCTCTGTAATTACATTAAGCTTCTTAAATAAGGACTGATATATATTATAAGAAAATATATTTCTACAGATATATATATATATATATATATATATATATATATATATATATATATATATATATATATATACTAACATGGGTGCCCGACGTTGCCTGGGTGTTGAGCAAAAAAAAATAATAAAAATAAAAAACGGGTCGACCTTCAAAACTATACTGATCTTGTGAAAATCCGTCGCCTCTGTCGAAATTTTTAGGCGGACATACAAACATACATGCATTTATATATTTGTAGCTCAAATTTTCGATCCAAACTGATTAAAAAGCTTGCCCTATCTCTGAATACCCTTTATGTAAAATTT
The DNA here is from genome assembly GCF_053919585.1 of Euprymna scolopes. NCBI lineage: Eukaryota > Metazoa > Mollusca > Cephalopoda > Sepiida > Sepiolidae > Euprymna > Euprymna scolopes. The sequence goes on from NC_136493.1 coordinate 95,590,686, forward strand.
CAAATGTTTAGACCAGAAATTGTCGGAGTGATTTGGTAGAGACCACAGAGGTCAATTTTTTAAAAACTTTACCCCTATTATGACCTCTTAATATTTATTGCTTGGGGCTCACGTCAAGTTTTTAAGTTAGACCCATGTCCAAGGAACTTATATTTAACATTTCAAGTGTTTAAACCCAAAATTGGCGGAAGAGTTTGGTATAGTTCTCAAAGGTCAAATCGTTAAACTTTGACGCCTTAACAGCCAAATTTCTGACCGAAACCGATTACAAAGATTTTCCCAAATCTCACTACCCGGTATATCAAATTTCGAGTCTGTAGACTGAAAAATGACAGAGTTATTGTGTAGGGAAATGTACACAGACAGACAGGCACTTTCACTTTTATATAAATATATATATATATATATATATATATATATATATAATTATTTTCTACTATAATAATTAAATACCTACAGACACTAGTGTTTCATCCTTTCGGGAATCTTCAGTGCAAGGTGTCACGATTAATACCAGTCGAACGATTCGAACCCCGCATCACGAGACATCTCTGGCTCGATTAGCGGATACCTAATCCATTCGGCTACCATTAACCCCTTGAAATAACGTTGAATTTAAACATCTTAATTTTTTTAAGTGTTCATTTACGTCAGTCAGACAGTGATCTAATCGTTATACGATGATCTACGCATAAGAGCTAAATTGACCGACTTTAATTCAACTGAAAGTGCTCAACGATAAGAAACGAATTTCTTAAAGGGGCTGTCATATATATATATATATATATATATATATATATATATATATATATATATATATATATATATATATATATATCTGTGTGTGTGTGTGCTTGTGTGTATGTATGTGTGTTTGCTAGGTAAACAAAAAGTTGTTTTTGATTAGCTGTTGAATGAAGCTGAAATATATACGAAATGAGTCTGGCAATAGATTCAAATCTGGAGAACCGGAAGTAGAAACGCAGACACTATAAAAAGCCCCACGCGCCGTTTCCGGTTATCAGTTATAAAGCGGATACCGTTGAGAAGTATGGAAGTGTCCAGAGATCTTATTCAGGACTGTTTGCTTTCCCGCCACAGTATTCTTATTGAATTAATACTTACCAATGATGAAAATGGGCTCTGTATAACGCGTTTCAGATATTGGTGTCTCCTCAGAATGCTTTTTCGCACACCACAAGACCATATATGAACACTTGAAAGATTATGCTTTGCGTTTGGTGGACATGTCGTTGAGTGATTAATTATGAACTCTTACGAAACCTATAATCGTCGTAGCAAGTGAAACGTGTTCAACAGGCATTGCACCAGAAAGAACCAGCACTGGTAAATCACAAAGGTGTGTGTGTTTTTTATAAGAGAATACCAGGCTGAATTTCGCGCAAGTGGTCAGGAATATGAATCAACAACTTGGGGAGGAGTAGTCTGTGGCATCCACCTTATACATTGGGTATTGCGCCATCCGATTATCTTCCATTCCCCCAGTAGTCATCTTCGTAGCGAAATTCCTCTTTAATGAAGAATATTTATACCAAACCTCATGGACTTTTTTGCACACAAAATCCCCGAGTTTTATATTAAAGGGGTTAAACAACTGGAGACACGTTGGAAGGAGATGCTGGATTCTGATGGCGACCATTCCAAAAACTAAATATAAGTTACACATACCTTTTAAAATGGACAGAGCTTATTCAGTTACGTTACACACACACACACACACACACACACACACACACACACACTCACGCACACACACATACATATATATATATATATATATATATATATATATATATATATATATATATCCCAGAAGTCGCTCAGATGTAGATTTTTATAAAAAATACATATGAATACATATGAATATCAATTTTATTCATCATAATTATAATAGATGCACGAATGATTCACCCTCTGGATTAATACATGCATCAATTCTCTTTATAAATCTGTCTTTTACTCTGTTGAGGGTTTCAGTGGTGATCTTTTGACATTCAGTTATTATCGCATCTTTCAAATCATCCAGAGTGCATGAACGATTCTGGCCAACAGCAGATTTCAGCTGTCCCCAAAGGAAATAGTCAAGAGGTGATAGATCTGGTGATCGAGGTGTCCACTTCAAGGACATCTTCGCCCAATCCATATCCCGGAAAAAAGCTTGATTCAGGTAGTTACCCACACAAATAGTCCGCAATGGACGTGCTAGGCAGTAAAGCTCGTCTCGGCGCATTGCATACAGCGCCTAGTTGCCTCAGTGGTCATCTAACTGGCACTTGCCAGGCTCATAGTTTTTTGACTTTATATATATTTATATATATATTTGTTTTTATATAAAAATTTTGATATTGCTACAAAATCATGAGTTTGTCTCAGTCAACAACTTATCGATATCTTTTTAACTGAAACATACCTACGATTGTGTAGCAATACCTAATTGTTTGTGTAAAAATAAATAAAAAATACATCTTGCTCTACTTTGTCTTGAGGACTCTTTTATAAACCTCATTATAATTCTGTTCTCTGAATATTCTTTACTTGGAACAAAGCGATGCTCTTTGTGTAAACAAATTGAGCTTAGGTATTTGGACAATGTCAAAACATTGTTAATGCACTGCCCGCATAGCAGCAGCCGAATAGCGCAACGGTTAGAAGCTCCAACTGTCATATGGGCGGTCGGGTTTCGATCCTGGCGTGAAGGAATCGCTTGTTTAGCCACACTGGTGAGCTGTAAAACTGCGAAACAGTACTGTATTTTGATGACTATACTGCTCACTATCTTGGGTTGAGCGTATTGAGACGTGATATACAAATTACTATTAACGTATAAATCGATGCTCTTTGAGTAAATAAATTGAGCTTAGGTATTTGGGCAATGTCAAAACATCGTTAATTCACTGAAGCTACAACTGCCATATGGGCGGTCAGATTTCGATCCTAGCTTGAGGTAGTTGCTTGTCTAGCCGCAATGATGAGCTGTGAAACAGCGAAACAGTATTGTATGTGGATGACTATATATATATATATATATATATATATATATATATATATATATATATAAATCCTCAGGTGAATAGGTACACAGATGGCTTAATCGTGTGATATCGAGTCATGCAGAATATAAAGGCAATATTATATAAGACAAACCCAGCTCAAATAAAGAATAGCTCAATATACTTGATAGAGCAAATGGAATTTGTAGTTTTCTTTTTGTTTAAATTTCATTCATAAAAAAACATCATTTTTCAGAACAGAAATTTATTGTTTGAATAGAGAATACAATTAGATTTTTTCCCACAACCCATCGATTTTCGATGTAGGCTCATCTCTTCATAGGAAAAGTCTGTAGCAAATATAAGATTTAATTCGAAATAATATTGTCGTTTAGCACATACAATATCTACTCTCATTCCATCTATTTTCTTTATGTCCCCTAAAAAGATGTTAACGTTCACTTAAGTAGCAATTGTCCTATATTGATTCTCATATGAATATATTATCTGTCAAATTATTATCAAATGTTTATCTATCCATACATACCGATCTATCTATTCATCTATATATTAATACGATAGCATGAATAGCATAAATATACCGATGCTGGTGTTTTCGTTATTTAAAATATTATTGCTACTACTACATTTTCATTTGTGTGTGTGTGTGTGTGTGTGTGTGTGTGTGTGTGTACTTACGCTCATCTATGTGTGTATGTCTACGTGTGTGTTTTTTTGAAAAAAAATTGATGCGTTCCTGTAGTTCTATTTTCTGTTATCATATCTACAGCAGTTATTTGTTTTATTTTTTATTCTTTAATTTGTTTCCATTTTTTATTGTTTGTGTGTGTGTGTGTGTGTGTGTGTGTGAGAGAGAGAGAGAGAGAGAGAATGTGTGTGACAGAGAGAGAAAGAGAGAGAGAGAGAGAGAGAACGCCCGCCCGACCGACCGATCGACCGACCGATGCTGGTGTTTTCGTTAATCTATATATTAATACGATCGCGTGTGTGTTACTTTGTGTTTCACGCTTAAATTTTTTTTCTTTCGTGTAGATGTCGTTTAATAATTTTTGTGTCCTTCTATTTCTTGTAATAAATAATTTTGCCAGTTTTGGTTTCGTTTTCGATTATAGATGATGACAGTCAACTCATGTATTTTTTTAGTTTTAAAATCACTTTATTTTGTTTTTTAACAGCGTACATTATTAAATAGGGAAAAATAAATAACATCTTTTTTATTGTTCTACACGCTACTTTATTAATATATAGACTTGCTCAGATAAATATTTATACAGTTTTAACAAAAGGGCTAGAATAATTTGATGGTGTCTCCATTCGTGCTGAACGCCGACAGAATGCCCAGCAGCAATGCATTATATATGAAAGATGCCGCTGTGGAATTTCCACAGGTCCCGCTAGTTAATAAATATTAAATATTTTCTGTCACTTTTTTTTTCTCTCCGTATATGTGTGTGTATGTGTGTGCGTATGTGTGTGTGTATGCGTGTATGTGTGTGTATGTGTGTGTGTGTGTGTGTGTGTGTCTAAAACAATTGCTATCTAATTGTCAGATTCACTCTATATATTAAATTGCTTATCTATTTAAAAAACAAAAAATCTACGTACTGACTCAACACTTATCTGTCTGGACAAACGTGTCTATGCGCTCTGCCAAGATCTCTCGTTTACTCTTTCCTCCTCTCACCATTGCTTGGGTCAACGCACTCTTTACTAAAACGTCGGCTCTCGTTTCATAATCACCCCCTCTTTATATAAACTACTGCTCCCTCTGTAACGGTATTTCATCGTCTTATTGCCGAAGCAGCGCGACACATAAGGTAATATTAATAGAGGAATTAACTAACGAGGAGCCAACGCACTTTTAGCGTTTCCCGCCTAGACTGTAAAGCAAACGTCGCCATCTTGGGTTACCTTGGCATGTCAATTGATATGATTTCCTTTAAATTATTTTTAATGATTTTCTCGTAAACGAAACGAGGGTGGGGAATAATTTCTTTCCCCTCTTTTTTTCCCTGGCTTGCATTTTTAAGCTTTCTTTTTAAAACATTCTTGGCTTGCTTTTTTGTTTTTTGTTTTCTTCCCTTGTTTTCAGAAAAGGCGTTTTTGTTTTGTTTGTTTAAAGCGAGTTGCAATGTTTCTAGTTTTACTTTCATAGTTTTGTTTCTTTTTTTTTTAATCATTTTTCATTATCATTTTTATTTTTTTTATTTTATTTTACGCGTTTCTATTCCATTCTTTGATTTTCTTTCCTTCTTTCTTTTTTTCTCTGCATTCGGTCACGATTACCTTAAAAAAAAAAAAACGAAACTTGCGGCCATTTTAAATTTTTTTTTTTTTTTTTTCGTTTCGCTTTCCATTGTTTTCTCGTTCGTTAAGTTCTTTTGATTCACTTTTTAAAATGTCCTCACTTTTCAATTCGTTCGTTTTGTTTTCTGTTTTTAATTTATACGTTCATTCTTTATTCAGTAATGTTATTTCCTTCGTCAATGCTTTTTTATTACTTTTTTTGCAGGTAGCTTTTGTTATATTTTATTTTATCTTTCCTCTTTAATTTTATTTTATGTACTTTTTTATTTTTATTTCTCTTACTTGAACTATTATGTTGTTTATTCTTTCTTTCCGTTCGTCTTTTCTTTCTGTCCGTTCTGATACTATCAGATGAGAGTGTCTGCAGATATCGGCTACCTTAGTTAAATGCACTAAACATTAATGTTATTGTTTTTTACCTTTGCAAAACTCAATCATGTTCTGCAATGCTCCCAACAAACAATTTTTCTTGACAAAAAATAAAACACATCCTCCCAAAAAACAAAAAAAAAAACAAAAACAAAAAAACAAAACAAAAAGACAAACAAACAAACAAAAAACACCATGAATAAATACAGAGTGACCCCCCCCCCCAAAAAAAAACCAGAGGACATTCAATTGTTTTTCTGAGCATTTTACAGTTAACGGAGAAAAAAAGGCCAAAGCCCCTAATGTTTTGATGTGATGTTTTGAATATAATAAACTAGTTATGACCAAAGTTTCATTTCATTCGGACAAAAAACTAAGAAACGAGGCCTAATTAGAGTTGGGTCCTATTTTTTTTGGGGGGGGGGGGGTCACTCTGTATATGAAGATATAAAGAACTTGAAGCTTGGATTCTTTTTTTTCTCTCTCAAAATTACCAGATTCGGCATTAAATAATCCAAAAATGTTGATATGCCGTAAAATAAAGCAAGCAAAAATATACAAAGACAATTTATTTTCATCTTTTCTTTTATTTCTCTATTCTCTTTCTATATAATTGCTTTTTTTATTATTATTCATAGTGTTTTATTAATTCTTCCATTTCTTTTTTTTTCTTTTTTTTTTTTTAATTTTCCTTGTTTCCGTTGTCCGCCATTTTATTTCAGTATTTCCTCCTTCATTATTTCCTATCTTCGTTTCTTTTAGTTTTGATTTGCTTTTCCTTTGTTTTTTTTTTGTTTTTTTTTTTGCATCGGCATCTTTGTTTTTTTTTTTATTTGTCTTTTATTTATTAGTGTTTTCTGTCTTTTTTTTAACATTTGGTTTGTTCATTCATTTTTTTCTAAAAACTTATTTTCTCTTGTTTTGTTCTTTTATTTTTCTTTCTTTTTTTAACATTTGGTTCATTCATTCATTTAAAAAATATTTTCTCTCTTTCTCTTCTTTTGTTCTTTTAATTTTCTTTCTTTTTTCTTTTTCTTTTTTCAATTCTTATTTCGATTGTCTCTTTCTTAGCGTTTTCGTTTTCATTTTTTCCCCCTTTTCATATATTCGTTGATTCTTTCTTTTTTTTACTTTCTTTCATTCTTTCATTTTTATTCCCTTCTCTCATTCATTTCAGCTTAGTTTCTGCTTTTTTGTTTCGGTTTTTTCTTTTCTTTCTTTTTTACCTTTTTAATTCTCCTTTATTTCTTTCCTTTTGTACTTTCTATCTTTCTCTGTTTTTTTCCTTTCTTTCATTTCTTTTTGTTTCTTTCTTTTTGTCTTTTTTTCGTTTTAGTTTTTTATCTTCATTCATTTTCCGTCTTTATTTTTTGTATTTCTCTTATTTCTTTCTTTCTTTTTTCTTTTTTCTTTCTTTTGTTTTTCTCTTTCCTATAGTCTACATCTTTTTCTACTTTCTCTTCTTTTCTATCTTCTATTCTTTTTTATTTTATTTCTTCCTCTCTTTATTCTTCCTTTCTTTCTTTTTTATTTTCTGTCTTTTTACTTTTTCCTCCATTTCACTTCTTTCTATTTGTCCCTCCATTCTTCATCCATTCCTTTCTTAGCTTCTACCTTCGTTTCTTTATTCATTATTAATTTTCTTTCCTTCTCTCTCATTCTTCATCCGAAGCACCCTCATAAATGCTGGTTCCCTACCCCATAAGATCCCCATACAAACTCCTTCGCCTTCTCAATAAACGCCGTCTCAGCTTACCTTACTTTGCAGAAAGACATCGCCTCGGTGCACTGGCTAACACGCTTTCCTTACAACCCTAACTCTGAGCAGTCTACCTGCCAATCTGGGTACCTGCCTTCCTTCTTTTCAAGTACCCGACAACTAACCTCCACCCAACACTCTAAAGGTTAGCTCACCCACGCCGCCGCCAGCCTAAGTAGGCAAACACACAAACACAGACGCGCATACAACGGACATGCACACATGTACACACTCTCAGTGATCGTTTATTTTCGCGCCATTTTTTGCCAGACTCCATTCATTAAATAAACAAAGCAAAGAATGGGATTCGTCGCACACGTTTTTTCATAGACCTTGATTTCTATTCACTCAAAATGAATTTCTATCTATCTATCTTTTTCTTATATTTCCATGTAAAGTTAGTGAGAGAGAACCCAGCATAATGCTCAATTATCAATATATATATATATATATATATATATATATATATATATATATATATATATACTAGCAAATGTACCCGTCGTTGACTGGGTTCAAAAACAGCCTACAGAAAATGGACTCTGATTTATGAAAGTATGATAGATTATAAAAAGGAAGGGTTGTAAAGAGATAGCTTCAAATTTGGGGGTATCAAAACCAAAGCAAAATATGATGAAAGTAAAAATAAAATGGATAAACCTCATAATTTATTATACCATACCTGTTCACACTGAAATACTTATCACGGTATTCTGTGGATCTATATTAAAACACCTTGTTAAACTTTGGGACATATTTCCATTCTATGGAGGTCAGACGCGAACGAACACCCCATCATTTTATTATACCATATTTCTTCAAACTGAAACATAATTCTCAAAGTATACTTACGCAGATAGATATAAAAAGTCTTTATTAAAGTTTGTGCCTATTTCCATTCTATGGAGCCCAGGCGCGAACGCAGACCCCATAATTTTATTATAATATCCTTATTTAAGTTAAAACATACTTATCAAAGTATTATTATGTACATCTATATCAAAAACACTTGTAAACCTTTTTTTTTTAATTTAAAATGTTTTTATTTCCATACTTTGTGGACCAGGCGCGTACGCAGACCCCACAATTTTAATGAATCATCATTATGCCAGATCAAACATACCCATTCCTGTGTCTCAATACATCTTCTATCATTATATGTGATCAGTTTTCTATAATAGTCAACCATATAGAAGCCTATTCGTGACCAGACACACACACAGACGTTCAGCTTTATATATATATATATATGAAGACTGAAGGATCGGTCGAAAATTATGTACTTATGAAAAAAGTTTTTAAATTTTTTTTCATAATATTATTATTTTGTATTCCTGCACGTCACCAATTAAAAACGAATAAAGAAAAGTTATAAGCTTTTATACTATTCGCATTCTTTTTTATTCATATATATATATATATATATATATATATATATATATATATATATATATATATATATATATATATATATATATATATATAATGTATGTGTGTGTGTGGTGTGTATGTGTGTGTGTGATATTTATTTCTATATTTAATACTGAAGTTCCCAACAACGTTGGTACCATCGGTTTAAAATTCACCAAAGGGTAGCAATAGCTAGTTTCATATGTCGAACTCTTTTTTTTTTCTATCGCTTCGAAAAACAAAATAATAATAAAAAACAGAGGCTGAAAATATCCCCCCCCTCCTCCTCGTAAGTACCCAATTATATGTCCTCTTTGTTTGGATTTGAAATTAATGGTGCCGATCTTTTTCTGAGCTTCGGTAATACATATTGATTATGATGATGATGATGATGCCTCCGTTCAGTCTCGAAAGATAAAGAGAAAGATGTAGGGGCAGCTGCGCTTGTAATTGTGAGGCAATGGTTGCGCAATCCCTAACCACACCTCTCCTGAATCGGCTCTATTTGATTCCCGTGGCAAGGGGAAGTCCAAGACGACCGGAAACAATACCGAGATAAGCAGAGAGGACACACAGAATCTGGAAGTCTTAAATGGTCACTCATTTATTACTGACCAGGGTCGACGTTGCTTAACTTCGATGATCCCGCGGGAACCGGCGTGTCAACGTTATTCTATCGTGTAATACATATATGAATCGATAAACATCTTGTTTTTATTTAAATATTTATTAATTAAAATCAAAAACCAAAACAAAAACATTATACTTAACAGTGTTGCTAAGAAGATAGGCGTGCTTATATAGAAAAAACACAATAAAAATAAACGTTCAATATTTATTTATAAATGTATTATAAAAAATAAAGACAACATTGATACTGTCGGTTTCAAATTAATTCAAGACAGACTATGCTGAACTCTCTTCAGTCTGTGTTTATATCTATCTCACGGTACAGAAAGCCAAATATAGGTACCCGTTTCTTGGATTTAAAACCGATAGTATCGACGTTATGCGTATCTTCTGTAATACGTATATGAATAAATAAACATTATGTTTATATATATAAGTAGGGCTGTGACAACAGCATATTTTTTTACATTCTTTTGACTCTCAAGTATATATCCGACACAGTTAGACTCAGCTAATCAACCAAGAACGACATCAGTCTATATAAAAATATATAGGATATCAACGGATATATACTCAAGAGTCAAAACAATGAAAAGAATATGCTGGTGTCACAGCCCTATATATAAGTATTTGCTAATTAGAAAACATACTTAATTGTAATACTATGAAGAGAGATGCGCTTATATAAACAGAACTGTCTATTAGCCAACAAAAAAAAAAAAAAAGGTCTGTTGGCTTGAATGGCTCGTGTGAGCTGCGATATCGTTTGACTGTGGCAAATACGGATATCATCTTACATTCTGAAAATTCTTATATTTATTTGCCCGCTTGATTAGCTTGTTGGATGACATCGTCTTAACGAGTGTAAAAATCTTACGTCCTTGCGCGTTGCAGTATGAAAAGACAACTATAGCAAATGTTTGAGTTGTTATGCACCTATAATTGATCCATCTGATGAGCTAAAAGATATTTTTTTTACCCCCTCTTCAGATTAGCAAAGTTTCTATTCAAGATAAGCTGATTATCTTAGGTGACATTAATGCTCATCTAGGTAACGATGCGCAATCTTGGAAAGACGTTAATAAAGTCAACTCAAGCAGTATTTTCTGATTGTCTCTTTGCGGGGAGTTTTTTTTTTTTTTTTTTTTTTTTGCTCCATTATACCATGTTTCAACTTACCTTATTGCAAGAAAGCCAGTTGGAAACATACCCAGAAGAATCATTGTCATCTCACTGACCTTGTCTTTGTGCGTAGTTCTGATAGAGATGTGAGCCTTACACACTCATACGGTATAAGGGATTGTTGATCAAATCACAAATTGAGCTGCCCCACAATCAATATGAAATTCGAACTTGCTGTTCGAAATCTACGTAGTTCTCCTATCAAGAGAATATATATATATATATATATATATATATATATATATATATATATTATTTTTTATTACCCTTTCTGCAAGGCCTGACGAGGTTGTTGGATCGTAAACATGGACCAACCTCCGAAACATATGTAATCAAACAGATAAAACGGTAATAAAAAATAAAACACATATTTGGTCTGCAATAGTATTGAGCACTCTCTTCAGGTTTTTACTAATTACCAGTTTTACTATATATATATATATATATATATATATATATATATATATATATATATATATATATATATATATATATATATATACAAATCCTTATTTAAGAGGCTCAATTTGATTTAAGAGCAATATAGTGAATAAATGACAAAAGACTATATCCCAAAATTTATGATGTTAACCATATTATAAATTAAAGGAATAAATTATAAGATGGTTAACATCATGAACTTTGGATATAGTCTTTTGTCATTTATACTCTCTCTCTCTCTCTCTCTCTCTCTCTCTCTCTCTCTCTCTCTCAATATATATATATATACATGTATACTAGCAGGTCGCTTGACGTTACTCGGTCGCAAAGTACGCTTGAATACGAGATTTTAATTCATGCAAATTTCATATTTATTATTATAAAGCCAATTCTCTATTGATCATTATATTTTATTCAATATATAGTTCTGATTTACTAGTTTATAAAAAACATGACTTAGGTGCCATCAGCTAGAATCGAAACTAAACGTTTAGCGCCAAAGTTTTGGACGTTATTTAGTTTGCGAGCGTGGTTACTGTGTGAGCTTATCGCCAGATAGATATCAAAGATTATAAATTAAGTGATTTTATACAATGAATGATTTTTATAAGTAACAGCTTTATTCGACTTACTTCTGCCAAGGTCAATATTGTTTTCAATTCGTACCTCCTATTTGCTATTTTTATTGGCTAAAAATCAAATTGTCTCACAGATCTAAGCTTTCTATATATTAATTTTCGAGTCTGTAGACGAATTCAGAGAGGAGTTTGGTAGAGATTTTCGCACACACTCAAACAAGGTCACTTTTATATACAGATATATACAAATACGTGTGCGTTTGCTAGAATTTTGTCTTCCTAAATGCTAAGCAATTATGCACAATGCAGAATATATGCATAAATAAAATTCAGCGTAATAGTTAAATTAAATACGTCATCTAATTAGAAACTATAGAAAATGAATAATTAATTAATTAATGAAAGTTCGTTTTTCAAAGGAATATGCAAATTAGTTCATCTTCATGAAGTTGTTTGCATATCCATGGCTGAGTATATTAAGAAGTTCGTTTTAATTCTTTTTGAATAGAAAAGATTTTTAATACAATTGTAAGTGCAACGAAAACCTTAACTTTATAAGTGTATAGAAAAAATATATGCATATATACATGTTATAGCAGCGTGCGTTATGGCGTAGTGAAATAAAGCAGAAAAAAAAGGAAAAGTCGTTATCCGTTCCAGATTTTCGCTTTAACAAAAACTAGTGTAGACCAAAAATTCTGAGAAAGTCAGAGTTTACATCGACCAAAACGTTGTTAAATTAACACTCAAGATGAGAACAGTAGTCCGAATAATTCAAACAATACGAATACTCAATCCTGATGCAAACAATTCAGAACGGTAAAAAGATATCACAGAAGCAATTCTTTGGAATCGGTGGGTTTAAAATAACCAAGAGACAATCTCTACAATTATATAAATGCCAATTTGTCTTTGGGTGTGTGTGAGTTCGTTCCTAATAGACTCCGAAACGGCTGAACAGATTTTCTTTAAAAATTTACAGAACGTTAGTGTATAAGTCTGGGAGTGATTTTAAATTTTGTCTCAGAATACCGCCGATAATTATTGATAACCGATAATTGGAGCCGTTATTTTAATTTATCTATCATCGGTGAAGCCATTTTTTCCATGTCGTCGCTTAGCAAAAATGATAGAACAACGGGCCGTGAAAATTCTTCTGTGGGTGAGTTGATAGCGTGTATGTTTTTCTACATGACGTGGTCTGTAGGTTCGAACGCCGCACGTAAATTTCTTAATTTTTTTTTCACTAACTGCTAAGAATTTTATAAGACTTGAAAATTTACGTGTTTTTTTTTTTTTTTTTTTTTTTTTTTTTTTTTTTTTTTTGCATGATGTGGTCTGTACATTATAACCCCGGCCTAAATTTCGTAATTTTTTTTTTTGTTCACTGGAAAGAAGTTTATATAAAATAATTTTATAAAAGAAACAGTAGGTTCTCTAGAGTGCAATGTAGAATAACATATATTTTGGGCTAAGTTACTGCATGGAGGCATGTGAAGCTTCCTCCCCGACGATGTCACGGATTTCGATGACAAAAAATATAGGAGTGTGAAATATTTGTGGGTCATCATTCAATCCCGGGCAATGTCGGGTCTTCTTGCTAGTGTGTATATATATATATATATATATATATATATATATATATATATATATATATATTATTTTTTAAAATTTACATTGTTTATTTTCTTTAGATCGATTGACCTTCTATAACGCTGACGAAGAACATGAAAAAAGTTCCATAGAAATCAGTAATGCTTATGTACGTTGTAGATTTCAGAATGGTGGTTAAAACAGTCATTTTTTTTTTTATGTAACATTTGTGTTCTTCGTATCAGCATTCACTAGAGAAAGTAGAAAATAGCAATTAATAGAATTTCTAAATAAAAACAAAGAAAACCAATTAACGCAAGTTCTGCGCACCAAAGCATAAAAGAGTATTTGTTTTTATAATGAGTCATCACATATCAAGATAAAAAAAACAACAAAAAAAAAACATTGAAATTTTAAGTTGAATGATAGAAACATTTTGATGGGGATTGAAAAATGATAATTTGAACTAGCAGACCAGCGGAAATTCCACGAAACGAGAAATATATTTAGTCAACAAATATGTTTTTATGAAGCTGATATGTTTTTCTGGATAGGGCAAAGAATTAGTGTTTTGGACAGAATGAGATAAATTAATAAGTACTAACAAATACTCAAAATTAATATACTCTTACATAGTTTAATACAAATAATAAAACTACATTGTTAGAGAGAATCTTTAATTTACGCCTTCAGCCAACGCCTATCAGAAAACAATGTCCATTTATTTTTTTGCCCTATTTCTTTCGAATGTTCCCTATTTTATGAAGTATTTCGTTGACTTCTTTATTCGACGAATAATCGCTGCATGTCGAAATTACTACGAGCTTCTTTCTCACGCCATTACAACAATAATCATATATCATTATCATTTTGGTATTCCAAAACGAGGCTACATCAAAGGAAGGACACTCTAATATTTTTGTTCAGGGTTGTCAGATTATCTTTCCTAAGGCAATTATCGCGAACATGGCTTCTTTGAAGCAGCTTGGCCATCAACAATTTTATTTGTCTTTTTCCAAAGAGTAACGTACGGACTACCTAAGGAAGTTATAAGTACTACATATTTTTATTTTAAATAACTTTATTTTTAATTTTTACAGTTATATGCATGAAATTATAGTATCATAAAATTAAGGCGATAAACTTTATTTTACCTTAGTAAGCTTGAGAAACTTGTATTGTTTAATGTGAAAAAATAACATCCTACAAATGTCTTCCATTTTCTGCTTCACGAATTTGAGCATTTTTGATTAACTCTGCCATACGTTTTCCAAAGTTTCTGGCATTATTTCTCTTATTTCTATAGTCATGCTATCCTTTAGTAGTATTAAAGATTGGGGCTCGTTGACAAAACCTTTTTCCTTTAGATATCTCCACAATATGTGCATCTCTCACAGTGAAATGTCTTTGATAGGCTTTTTGGGTTTGAATTATTAAGCCTTGATTTTGATAGTAAAATTGTACAATTTTTGTACGTTGTACGATACTGATTTTTTTTTTTTCATAATTCATTTTCAGGATCTGAAAAAAATAAAGAAATATAAAGAAATTGAAAAATAACTAGAAATAAAAGAGTTATTTAAATTTAAAATGGGTCAGTGACATTTGGCCCACCCTGTAGAATATTGTATGGAATGAAAAAAACTCCATTTTGTACGTTGGACGATACTGATTTTTTTTCATAATTCATTTCAGGAACTGAAAAAAATAAAGAAATATTAAGAAATTGAAAAATAATTAGAAATTAAAGAGTTACTTAAATTAAAAATGGGGCAGTGACTTTTGGCTCACCCTGTAAAATATTGTATGGAATGAAAAAAGTTCCATTTTGTACGTTGGACGATACTGATTTTTTTTTCGTAATTAATTTCAGGACATTTTTTTTTTTTTTACACAGTGATCACCACTTATCAAGGCCCGGAAGCCACTCAGGGATAAGGGTTATTGCAAGTACATTACGTTAGTGTGGAGATTTGATGAAGTGTTTACTTAAGGGGGCGGTTCATTAGGAATTTGTTAACATTGGACTTGAAGACATCCAAGTTGTAGTCCGGTGGGAAGCAGGCAGACGGAACAGAGTTTCACAGACGTGCAGTTCTAAGAAAGAAGCTTTGTTCATGGAATCCGCGTTTTGATTTAGACACAGATATAGAGTGGGGGAAATTTTTCACAGTGGATTCAGCTAGACGGGTGTTTTTCGTAAAAGATTGGTGAGGGGGGACCAGAGATTGGAGTTCAGACGAGCACCTGCCATGGAAATAAAAATAAAACAAGGATAGGCTCGCAACGTCTCTTCTGTGGGAGAGAGGTTGCAGGGTAGAGAAAAGGGCATCCCCCACTAAGCTACGAAGTCTATTTTGTACTCTGTCAAGGCAGGATGGAGTGTTTTAGCAGCTCCTGTCCAGATGTGGTAGCAGTACTCCATCCTTGGACGTACTTGGCTTTTATATAGATAGAGAATTGCGTCAGTAGTGAGATATCTTCTGAAGCGGTAGAAGGATCCACCATCTTTCCAGCGACCTTGGCAACAGACTTGATGTATGTGTTCCATTTCAGATCAGGAGTAAAGGTCAAACCCAGAAGCTTGTCAAAACACGGGGCCTCATCCAGACGAGAGCCATCCATCACAATTGATGCCAGATGGGGATCAGAGCGTTGATGATGTAAGGATAGGAGTTTGGTTTTGGATGCATTAAAGGTAACCAGCCACCTCTTCCCCCACTGAACCACGCTCTTGATATCAGAGGAGAGAGAATCCGAGAGAACTTTGTCGTTTACAGCCTTTGATGTGTTGCCGTAGATGGTCGTGTCATCAGCATAGATGTCAACGAATGATTTAAGTATGTGTTTAGGGAGGTCATTGATGTAGATCAGGAAGAGAGTTGGGCCCAGGATGGACCCCTGAGGGACTTCAGCATTTATATTGCAGGCCTCTTATTTTTGTCCATCTACCACTACTCTTATGAGCCTATCGGAGATAAATGATTTAATGATTGAGAAAACATTTCCAGTTATACCGTAGCTGGAAATCTTGTGAAGTAGACCCTTATGCCATACCTTGTCGAAGGCCATAGATATGTCAAAAGCAATTGCCCTAGAAAGAAAGCCTTTGTCAAGAGATTCACTAATCCTGTGGGATATAACCGTCAGCACATCTGCGGTAGATTTTGCAGAGCGGAAACCATATTGTGTGTCACTAAGAAGGTTATTCCTGCTGAGGTGGTTGACTATTTCTCTATTTAATATGGATTCCAGCAACTTACTCATAACACACATGAGACTTATTGGTCTGTACAGAGAGGGAGATGACTTATCACCTGAATTCTTAAATACAGGGCAAACTGATGAGGTCTTCCAGGGAGTCGGAAAGCACTTCTCCTTAAGGCAGCGCATAAATAGTTTCGTAAGTATGGGAGCAAGTTCTGGTTGAAGCTTTTTTAACAGTATAATTGGGATGCCATCAGGGCCAGTTGCTTTACTGGAATCTAGGTTCTTTATTAGCTTGGCGACCTCATGCACGGATATTTGTATGTTACCTAGCTTGTTCTGTGTTATAGGAGAAAATATGGGGAGTTGATGGCCTTCGTCACATAGGGTAGAATTAGCTGCAAAGTTCTTGGCAAATAGTTTGGCTTTGTCTGATGCTGACGAGATGACGTCTGGTCCATTGATGATAGTTGGGATAGAACGCACACTTCTGTTCAGGATCCTATTTGTTATTTGCCAAAACTGGTGGGAACCAAGCCGCTGATTAGCTACTTTGGATTTAACAGACGGGGCATATAGCTCTCTTGCATATTTTATTACTCTTTTACAGTGGTTGCTGGCAGTCCTGAAAGCAGCTTTAGTCTCAGTGCATCTATTACGTTGGTAGCTATGGAAAAAGTGATTTCTGTGCGCGATAGCAGCAGCACATTCTGGGGAGAACCATGGCTGGCTGTTAGGTTTTTGTTGGAATTTTTAAGATGGTATGAATTGATCTATGCTTACAATTAACCATTCGGTCAGATCTGATACTATAGAGGACACTTCCTTTATAAATATGGAGTGCAGAGGTAAATCAGGTATGAATGTACGGAAGCTATCCCAGTAAGCCATAGAGTATCGGTATACAGTACGGCGGAGGGGTACGTCTGGGGGCTTCTTACATTTCGTTTTTATGTTAACTGATACGACGGAGTGGTCGGAGGATCCTAGAGGAGAATGAACGGAAAATAAACATAGCTCAGGGGAAGTTGAGAGAAAAAGGTCTAGGAGGCTTGCATATTGACCGGGTGTATCGGGCACACGGGTGGGTTCGCAAACAATCTGAGTGAGGTCATAAGCAATGGCAAAATCATGACAAAACCTCCCCTCATCATCTGTCTTATTTGAATGGGTCAGCCATTCCACGTTATGGACGTTAAAGTCACCACAGATGTGGATGTTAGCCGAGGGATGTGAAGACAGTATGTGGTCTATTTTCTCAGATATGCTCTTAAAGATAGTAACTCCGCTGTTGTGGGGCCGATAGAGGGCAAATATAAATGCAGTGGTGTTAGCAAGTGCAACCCTGAAAAAAATAAAGAAGTATTAAGAAATTGAAAAATAATTAGAAATTAAAGAGTTACTTAAATTTAAAATGGGGCAGTGACTTTTGGCTCACCATTGTATAGTATGAAAAAGTTCCATTACATATGACAACAATTTATGATAAGTATTTCTTTATATCTGAGTTGAAGATCATTTTGTATTCTGCAGAAATCAACCAATGGGATCTTGTATCTTTAGTAAGAAAATGTTTTTTTCATTTTCTATTAGTTTCTTCTATGATGTTTTTTTATTTTATTATGCCAAATTGAACTTATTTATACTAATTATTATTTTCAAACGCAAGTACTTTAATAGAATGTGCTCAGATAAACTTGTAGCACTTGTGCCCCCTGGACGTAATAACCTTTGTCTAACCCGACGAGTAGTTGTCAAATGGTGGAAGCCTTCTACTATAATAGTTTCTTCCCACGAACTGCTAGATTTTGGAATTGCACCCGCCTGTCTCCTGCTACTCTGAGTGTTCTAAATTGCAAAAATTTAAATGTAATTCAAACAAACATATCTCTGCGTAACTCTACATGGTGTCCTTGAATACATAGTTTAAAATAGTAGCTCCCTACGCTCCAGGTTACGATATGCATTGTTTAGGGGGAAAATAATTTAAAAAAAAATTAAATGATGAAAAGTTATGATTATATATATATATATATATATATATATATATATATATATATATATATATATATATATATATATAATCATAACTTTTCATCATTTAAGTTTTATATATCACAAATTGAAAATAAAAGACCAGTAAATAATATATTCAAATTTCAAACAAAGAAAGTAGTGGTTTTTAGAAATTTACCTTAAAGTCCGGTTTAAAACCTTTTTTTTTTTTTTTAAAACCACGTTGTTTTTTTTTTTTTTTTTTTTTTTTTTTTTAAATGAAACTTTGGTCCTTGCTCCTTTAATTGAAATAAAAAATTAGACTTTGAATTACATTTTTCGAGTAGTTATAAGCTTGGAAAGACAGGGGACGAATTAATTCACGCCCCCAAATTTTTAAATGTCTATTAAAAAGTAAATAATTAATTTACTCACCAAAGTTTTATATATCACAAATTGAAGATAAAATATCAATGAATAATATATTCAAATTTAAAACAAAAAAAGTAGTGTTTTTTTTTAAATTTACCTGTAAAGTCCGAAATTTAAAACCTTTTTTTTTTTTTAAATCACATTGTTTATTTATTTATTTTTTTTTTAATGAAACCTTGGTCCTTGCTCCTTTAATTGAAAACAAAATAGGGTTTGAATTACATTTTTCGAGTAGTTATAAGCTTGGAAACACAGGGGGTCGAATTATTCAATATTTTTCACAAAGTTTCTGACACTCCTAACCCAGCACCTGTTAGAAAACAATGTCCTTTTTTATTTTTTGCGCTGTTTCTTTCGAATGTTCCCTATTTTATTTAGCGTTTCGTTGATTTCTTTATTCGATGGACAATCGCTGCATGTGTTAATTACTGCGAGCTCTTTTCTAACACCATTACAACAATAATCATATATTATTGTAATGATATATATATATAAATATATATATAACCCGTGTGTGTGTGTGTGTGTGTGTGTGTGTGTGTGCGTAGTTGAGTGTGTGTTTGTATACGTGTGATTACATTTGTTTGTGTAAGCTGTTGAGGTGCAGTTTTAGCTTCCGTTCTGCTGTGAGCTGTCTCGTCTATCAGTCGCCTACTTTGTGCACCGTAACTTGAATCTACTCAAACGGGCTGTTTTAAAAACAAAAACAAAAACAAAAACAAAAAACAAACAAAAACAAAACAAATAAAAAAACCAAAAAAAAACACGTGCACCCCATCTATCTTCTTGCACATAAATATTTGCTTAATTTATTGCCTCCTAATTAAGAGTATATCCATTTTTCCCAGGGTGCACAGAAGAAAGCCATTACTGAAACTATGCATGATGTCTACACACACACACACACACACACACACACACACACACGCACACACACGCACACATACACACATACACCAATTGCACTTAAGGGAATAACGAGGATGCTAAAAAGAGCTCTCTGTTGGTTTCAATAAAAAGCAGGGCAAAGTTGGCAGCTGGTTTGGCTGCCTCATACCCAACGTTACAATCTTCAAAAAAAGAAAATAAAAAAAATAAATAAATAAAAGCAGCAAGCATACACATGCGCGTACACACGTATATTAATATTTTTATTTATAAAAACGTGTACAAAAGCGACAGTGCCATGGCGATGTATCGATCTGTAACCATTAGAAATATGATTTCCAGAAAATAAAATAGGCCCCTCTTTTAGTTAGCTACATCGAAGAAAGAAGCAGAAGGAAAATGGATAAGCTCAGATTTTGAATTAGAAAGACATTTTAGATAGACCGTTTGTATATGTTCAATTGCATGTTAAGCGGTTAACTATGCATAAAGTTTCGTTGCCATATCTGGACTTGAGCATCTACACTAATCTCTCCACCTTAGACAAGATCCGAGAAAGCGTATCAAATCTAATAGTTCTCGCACTAGATCCAATCTCTGTCCTGTCGCCACAAGTACTTTACACGTACTTTAATGGGATGTCTTCCATTGAACTTATAGCACTAGTGCCCCTTCGACGTACCTACACTCGTCTAACCCGACAAGCATCAAAATTCTACTTTTTCCCTGTTGGTGATCCCTAGATGCCGGAAGCGTTCTCTGGAACTGCTAGACTTTGAAATCACTTCCCGTGTTTCGTGCTTACCTAACTGTACTTACTCGCGAAATTTAAATGTAATGTGAACAGACATCTCGCGTCTCAACTCCCAGCAGTGCTCTGTTTAATTTAATCTATAAAATAAATCTCACCTATCTGTTTAAATGTATGTATGTATGTATGTATAACTGGACCTCCACGGCCTTGTGGGCCAAGGTTATTTAACCAAAGGCTATGGGTGAGGTAACCCTGGCAGAAACCTCCAGAGGAGCTTAGGCCCTGTAAGCTGCGGCATATATGACCCACCGGCGTGTAGAATATGCTCTAGTGCCCAGCAACCTAAGTTCCAGTCATGGACCAAATGGCATGGTGGGTGGAGAGGCCTCTGTAAGCCGTAGTGAAGGCAACGTCACTAGGAGAAGGAAAACTCTGATATAAAACCTGCGATGACTGCTGCATCCAATGATGTTGACTTGCTCTTCTTTTTGGATCAATGTGGCAGTTGTTTAGAGAGTGGGATTGTCTCCGTGCAAAGTCTTTCCTCACTTTAAAAAGATTCAAGCACAGGCATTGTTCGATATATACACTTTTTACCTCGTGTGTCTTTATAGCAAAAATGGCTGACTGTAGCCTAAAACGGCAAAACATTCAATGAAGTTGGAAAATATGATTATAAACGTAAATGGCAATAAGGGGACTGGAATTTCCAGGGCCTGGCCCGGCAGGTGTTTCAGGGATCCACAGCCTGGATCTGGTTGTCATCATCCTACTGCGAGGAAATATATGACAATGACCATCGGCTGTTGGAATGTGCGGACGCTGCTTGACTTGCAGTCAGAAATAACACGTCCAGAGCGTAGATCTGCTTTTGTATCTAAGGAACTTCAACGTTATGACATGGACATAGTTGCTCTGTCTGAGACCAGGCTGGCTGATGGGGGACAGTTTTCTGAGTTGGCTGGGGCCTACTCCATTTTCTGGAGTGGTAGAGCGGATGGATATAAGAGGGAATCAAGCGTGGCTTTTGCTATAAAGGCATCAGTTCTTTCTAGCCTGGAAGAACTTCCCTGGAGTGTGAGTGACCGGAACATGACTATGAGGTTACCTCTGGTAAATGGTCGTTATACAACTTTCTTGAGTGTCTATGCACCCACTATGGATGCAACAGAAGATGAAAAGGTTGCTTTCTACCTTGCTTTGTGCAGTGTAGATAGACACATTCCCTCTGCTGATAAGATCTTCATTCTTGGGGATTTTAATGCTAGGGTGGGAAGAGATTTTGAAACCTGGGACGTGCTGGGTAAACACGGAGTGGGCAAGTGTAATAGCAATGGTCTGATGTTGTTGCAGCTTTGTTAAGAGATGGGTTTTAAAATCGGTAACATCGTGTTCCAGCAGAAGGACAAATAAAAGACGACCTGGATGCATCCGGGTTCCAAAAAATGGCACTTGATAGAAAATGTGTTAGTCAGAAAATGTGAGATGAGAGATATCTGCAGTGTTCGTGTCATGCGGGGTGCAGAGTGCTGGACCGGCCATCGGGTGGTCCGTGCAAAGATTAAGTATGTTGTAAAGCCCAAGATGAGGGGAGCTAGTGTGGCTATCCCAAAGCGACTTAATGTTGCCCGTCTAAGGGACAATATTGTGAGGGACAAACTAGTCAAGGAGATGGAAGAGATTGATTGTAAAAATACTTGGCTTGTTTTTAAGGAATCTGTCTTTGAGGTATGTGAGAGAGTATTAGGTTATTGTGAGCGTAAGCATCAGAATTGGTTCAATGAGAATGATACTGAAATTCAGGCTCTGCTTGATTCAAAAGCCAGGGCATTGCACGCGTATCTCGGGGGTGGTTTGACGGATAATGAGCAAGATCGATTGAGGGACAAGTTTAAGGCAATCAAGCACGAGGTGGAGAGGAGGTTGCGTAACATGCAGGATGAATGGTGGAGGCAGAAAGCTGAGGAAATACAGCTCGCCTCGGATTCGAACAACACCAAGGTCTTATACAGCCTACTGCGCGCGGTTTACGGACCATCCAGATCACCTATCACACCTCTGCGCTCGAAAGATGGTGGGGATCTTCTTCGAGACCCTACCGACATTCTTCATAGATGGAGGGAATATTTCGATGACCTCCTGAACAGACCTTCTTACGTTGATCAGTAGTTTGTTTGGTCGATTTCTAGCAATCCGATCAAGGATATCTTGGCAGAGGTTCCTTCTCTCCAGAAGGTTGAAATAGCTGTCCATAAGCTGAACAATGGAAAGTCTCCTGACCCGAATCGTTTGCATGCGGAGATCTTTAAACGTTTTGGACCCAAGATGATCCAACGCTTAGCAAAATTGTTGCAGACTGCTTGGCGAGATGAGTGTATTCCGCAGGATTGGCGGGATGCATTGATGGTAGTGCTATACAAGAGGAAGGGTAGCAGAGATATGATGATATGAAGGCTGTGATCAACGTTGGGGGAAAGCTGGCTGATCCTATCTCAGTAGAAAATGGTGTTAAGCAGGGAGACATTCCAGCACCCACACTCTTTGCGTTATATTTCATCATTGTCTTTCGGGTGGCATTTGGGGGGGGGGGTGCTCTGATGGTGTTTATATTCGTTACCGAACTACTGGGGGGGGGGTTCAACGTTAGGCGCTTCAATGCAAGTACAAAGGTACTCACCAACACGATTCGTGACTTGCTCTATGCGAATGGCTGTGATCTGGTGGCTCATACCGTGACTGATATGCAGCATCTTATGGACGCTTTTGCGGTTGCCTGCAGCGCATTGGGCCTGACCATCAATCTGAAAAAAATGTCTTAATGTATCAGCCTGCTCCGGGCATGCCATACTATGAGCCATCAGTTTATATCTGTGGATCAAGGATAGCTGTTGTCTTTAAGTCTGTATACTTGGATAGCACACTGAGTATGTCTGGTGCCCTGGATGATGAGGTATCGTTACGGATCAGCAGGGCAAGTGATGCCTTCGGAAAGTTTGACGGGCGTTTGTGGAGACGTCATGGGATCTTGCTGCCAACTAAGATTAAGGTTTATGCCGCATGCGTTCTCTGTAGTCTTCTCTATGGTTGTGAAACTTGGACAACATACAGGGAGCATTTGAGACGTCTCGAGCGGTTTCGCCAGATGTGCCTACGGCGAATCTTAGGTGTGGGTTGGTATATGTACGTCAGTGATGTGGAGGTGCTTGATCGGACCCAATGCCTTAGCATTGAGGGTCACATTATTAAGGATAGACTGAGATGGAGTGGAGATGTGGTGAGGATGTTAGACAGTCGACTTCCCAAACAACTCCTTTATGGCGAGCTCGCCGAGAGAAGACGTCTGACTCAAAAGCCTAAATTGAGATTTAAGGATTGTTTAAGATCCGCCTTAAAAAATGTAAGATTGATGAAAGCACCTGGGAGAGTCTTGCTTTGGGTCGCGGAGGGTGGAGAAGGACCGTGCAGGGAGGTGTGGGCAAGTTTGAGGCGGATCGAACCCAGTATGAGCGGCTGAAGCGTGATATCCGGAAAGGGAGAGTGAAAGGAGCCGTGGATGGGAGAGGGGGCCAAATTGGTCTGGAGTGTGAGGTGTGCGGTAGAATATGTCTTAGCAGAGCTGGGCTGATGAGTCATCAGTCTACTCATCGGCGCAGCGGGCCACAAAGCAGTCTTGAGTTGCCAGAGTTAACCTGTGTCAACTGCGGGCAGATGTACAAAACGACAGGCGGT
Organism: Euprymna scolopes; assembly: GCF_053919585.1. Taxonomy (NCBI): domain Eukaryota; kingdom Metazoa; phylum Mollusca; class Cephalopoda; order Sepiida; family Sepiolidae; genus Euprymna; species Euprymna scolopes. The sequence continues at coordinate 95,614,992 of NC_136493.1, forward strand.
TTGAAATGGCATTTGATCCTGCATAGAAAAGAACAGCAAGAACATGCTGCTAGTGGTGCACATGTCTGTACAATGTGTGCTAAGGAATGCCAGAGTTTAGCAGGGCTTAAAAGCCACATTCGTGCAGCCCATCACTGAATGTTTTCGTGTTTCTATATACTTTTTTTGTGCTATATCGAGTGATGCAATGTTCGAAAGCGATTTTGCTGGCATCATGTATGTATGCATGTATGTATGTCTGCCAAAAACTTTCGACAGATCAACGGATTTTCACAAGATCGGTATCATTTTTAAGCTCGACCCTTCGGACGACAAATATCGAAAAATTGGCCCAAAACATTAATTCCTTCACCCTCAACCGAGTATTTTTGCACAGGGGGGGGCGGCTTTTTCGCTGACATTTTTTGTAAGTTATTCAACCCTCGCTTCCACGACGTCGCATAAAGGGCGTTATTTCGACAGCCGGTTACGTCACAACCACGGTGGGCACATTGGTAAGTTTTCACCTCTTTTTCCTCTGGCGTGATATAGCTTTAAGCCTGCTCACTACACCTAATGTTTTTTTTGTGCGCTCGCAATACCCCCCCTTTTTTTTTTTGCTCAACCAAGACCCTTACACACACCTCCACGTTCTTTTTCGCATTCGCGTCACAGGTTCGAGGCTGCCTGCCTACTACAATTTTTTTTTATTTTTGCTCACCACATACTTTTAAACACTCGTTACAACGCCGGGCACTCAGCCGTAGGTTCAATTGATGTTATTGTAATTGTTGTTGGTGTCACCTTCGTTTTGTTAGAGGAATTAGCGATTTGGTAGTCATTCGTGTTATTGGTGTACAACTGGCGACAGTGCAGCAACATTCAGCCCTTCCTCATCGTTGTAGGAATGATGAAAATGTGAAACTATTAGAACCATTTTACTGGCAGGGTTTAGTAAAAAAAAAAAAAAAAAAAGAAAAAATGAATATAAGGATCCATCGTTCTTTGGTCATCTCAGCCTCCGGCAAGCAAGGACGTATCAAACGTAGAACCGTAAATCCATAAAGGGAGAACAACAGCGTTTTCGTCTACTTAGCACTTGCAACCATCATTTATTGCTGTGTTTGGAGCTATGGTTTCTTTTTACTTGGGGGTCACCACCCATCAAGGCTCAAAGGCCGCTCGACGATAAGGATAAGGTGGTAGTGTAGTAATCGTTAATGGTGTGAATTTGTTTGAGTTTGATTACTTATGGGGACAACTCAACAAGAACCTGTTTATATTAGATTTGAAGGCTACTATATTATATGCAACCAGGAAGCAGGCCAGCGGAACAGCGTTCCACGGGTGGGCAGTTCTGGGAAAGAAGCTTTGTTCATGGAATCTGCGTTTAGATTTAGGCACAGATAGAGAGTGGAGGAAATCATGGAGAGTGGGGGTTATAGCTAGTCAAGTGTGTGTGTGTGTGTGTGTGTGTGTGTGTGTGTGTGTGAAAGAACCATAAATTCGAGTTCTGTCGAGCACTTGCTACGAAAATAACGATAGAGCAGAGACAGGCTCGCAACGTCTCCTTTGTGTGAAAGAGGCTTCAGGGAAGAGAAAAGGGCATAACCTGCAAGGTTCCGAAGCCGGTTTTTAACTATCAAGGCTGGATAGGGCGCGCCGATCAGCTTCTGCTCATATGTTGCAACAGTACTCCATTTTAGGGCGTACCTAGTTAGCTTTCCCCGACTTCAGGAGTAACCGGTGGTCTGTGCTGCTCTCAGTGTCAGGAGTAAAAAATTTGCAATATTGCAAGTATAAGCAATAACTATGATAAACTTACCGAGAGAGAGAAAAAAAAAAGGAAAAGGCGGGTGGGAATACGTAGTGACCGTCAACAACCGAAAACTACTTTTTCTAAAGCTTATTAAAATCTACGAAAATCCGTTATTTCTGAACAACTTTTGGTTTTATCAGAGAGATAAAACCCCGACGTTTATTATATTAAAAAGCAGAATAATATAATAATTTTCTATAACTTTTAATAGAATTTTAAGTTTAAATTCTTACGTCTAAATAAAATTTACTATGATTTGCTATAAGAATATGCAAAAATATTAGAACATAATTACCTTATACAGGGTGACCAAAAAAAAAACAGAGGACATTCAATTGGTTTTACTCAGCATTTTACAGTCAACGGAGAAAAAAAGGCCAAAGACTCTAGTATTTTGATGTGATGTTTTGGATATAATAAACTAGTTATAACCAAAGTTTAATTTCATTCGAACAAAACACTAAGAAATGGGGCCCTAATTAGAGTTGGGGCCCGTTTTTATTGGGTTACCCTGTATTTTAATGAATTCAAGTAGTTCAATCTTTTTTTTTTTATCAGGAACTCGGACATTTCACCTACCGCCACTATCTTATTATTTATTTAAGCATTTTCATGTCTTTTAATGTAAGTGACAGACAAATACATTTTTTTTTAAATAATTGAATAAAATTATAATTACAAACGCCATTTATAATTTTTTCCTTCATAATAATTGATTGATCAAGCTTTAAATTCCTTCTAATACTTGTTAAAAGTAATGGAAAACGGCTTTCTTTATTTTTACATCAAACATAAATTGTTGGAATTATATTTCTCAGTTTTAATATCACTTTTAATTTCATTATGAAAATTATTTTTCTTTTTTTTATTTTCTACTTAATAATAACCAATCAACCACACTCTTTTACTATAAACTAGATCATACTGTATTTTTCGCAATTCCATATTGCATAAATCAAGTTGACAAATATTACATTAGAATTTAGTGGCCCTTAAAAGGGCCGTTTTTAGTAACCCTCTGGAGGGATGTCACACCATCATCTACGCTCCCAATCTGACCGGTCTCCCTAACCCAATGGATTTTTAAGTAGACAAAAAAAAAAAAAAAAAAGTTAAAAAATACAATTCTCCTACAGTGTCCTGTCTACTTAAAAAATGCCTTGATTGGGGAGACCGCTCAGTGTTTGCGTAGACGAATCATTATATCTGTATCAAATTGGTACCCGTCTGTTGCTCTACGATTGGTCTTTGGTGTAAAGTCTGCATTTCTCTTAGTTGTTAAGGATGGTTTACCTTAAATCACAAAAACTAATGTAGTTTACGAATTCAATTGTCAGTGTGCTGCTGACTATGTGGGTCAAACCTCCTTAAATTTGCAGACTCGAATTAATCATCATATTCCAGCAAAAATAAGATTGGGCAAGCCGTGTCGCTCTTACCCCTCCTCTTCCATCTTGGAATCTGCCACTGGCCAACACCTTCATGGAAATCCAGCGTGCCAGCGTGTGCCAATGTGTATAAAATGGAGTGTTTTAGAATGTTACACCGGGCTGAGTGTCAGAATCACTTACGGATTTTGGAGCCAGCCTCTATACTCTCACGTAGCCCCTCTCTCTGCCGACAGAAAGATTTCGTCAAGTCATTAACTTATTTAAGGATATATTAAAACTCTCCTCTTTGTCTCCATTTGTACATATATTTTGCATAATTGTAAATCTTATTTTATTCGTATTCCAACCCGCCTCCCCCTTGTTTCTCCCTTAGTAAAATTTACACGCAAACCCATAAAGTCTCTGCTCTTACGGGATATTTTATATCTATTTTTTTGCAAAGACCAACGATTAACTCATGAGTTTCTTTGCGAAAGGGGTTCATCGGGTTTTGCCGGCTATTTTCTTTAAAGCAATTCATAAGTTCGGTACCGTTAAACACACACACACACACACACACACACACATATATATATATATATATATATATATATATATATATATATATATATATATATATATATGGTCCCAGTGTTACAAGGAAAGGCTGTTCCCTTCCCATGTAAATAAGAAGAACATTAGATAAGTGAAAATGAGATTAGGATAAGCCGAGACTCAAACCTTGTAAGCAAGGTTAAGAAATAGAATGTTAGAATTGGAATGTTAAAAAACCTATTGTTAAATTCTATTAATAAATAGTTTTGTTTTTTTACACGGTGGTCACTACTTATCAAGGCCCGGAAGCCACTCAGGGATAAGGGTTATTGCAAGTACAGTACGTTAGTGTGGAGATTTTATGAAGTGTTTACTTAAGGGGGCGGTTCATCAGGAATTTGTTAACGT
>NC_136493.1:95626622-95644122 GCF_053919585.1 Euprymna scolopes
CCTATTATACTTTACTTAATGCGGAATTCTTATTTATTATAAACAGAAATACCGTAAGTAGTAAACGTAACGTTAAATTCCTTTGGTTCGTTGGTTGGTTGTTTTTGTTTTACGGCATATCAACCTTTTTCAGGTTATTTAATGCCGTACCTAGTTATTTTGAGGAACGATTTTTAATGGAGTATATATATATTTTTTTAAGTCAGATTCTATTTAACCCATAGTTGGGACCCTAACAGGTACTACCACTCCGGGTCAGAGTGGACCTGGGAGCAATGGCAATTAAAGGGTGGCTCCACACTCCCCAAAGCCCGCAAGGTGGGGCCTCACCATCGGATATAGTTTTAGGTCATATCCAGGACCTAACTTCCTTTAAATAAAAAATGAAGTAAAAAGAAACGGAAAGAAACTGAGACATGTACATGCGAGTAAATCTTTTTGCTAAACAGTTCTTTATAAAATAATATTGAAATTAGATGCCTTTTTTAAATATATATAGAGATTAGAAAACTATGCTTTACTGTTATGTCCGCATTTGACATTTATAGATGTTTAATTTCATTAAATCCTCGTGTTAATTAATACTGATCCAGAGATAGCGTCCTACATATACAGTCAAACGTTGACTTTGTAACTGATTTAGAATCTTAAAACTAGCAGTAATTGTCACTTCCTGCACCGATAATTGTGAAAAAATTAACTCTAGTGTCAGTAGGTATAAAAATAAATGTTAATATTTGTAATTATAAGCCTCTTTAAGATTATTAAAGTTGAGCCCTGTCTGAGAAATACAACAGGCAATCAACTAGGGATGTGCAACATTCACGACGTCCGGTCGTTAAAATACTCTCTGATTGCTTCACTTTTATGCTCGAATTTAGCATTTTATAGGTGTTTAATTTCTACAAATACAAGCGTTATTTTTATGGTCACCCGGAGGTAAGGTCTTAAATAATAGAGACCAAGATTGACTTTATAAGTGGGCGCGAATCTCCGGATCAGTAATAATTGTTAATTTCAGCGAAAGTGTCTTTAGGTATACAAATAATTAATTTGCATATGCATAAATATATATATATATATATATATATATATATATGTGTGTGTGTGTGTGTGTGTGTGTGTGTGTGTGTGTGTGTGTGTGTGTGTGTATATATGTATATATTTTTTTTTTTTTTACAAAGGCATCACCACATTATCAAGGCCCAGAGGCCACTCAAGGATAAGGGTTAAATAGTGTACAGTAGAAATTGGTCAATATAGTAATCATTAGTAATGAAAATTTGGTAAATTTAATAACTTATATGGAACGGCTCATCAAGAACTTATTTACTTTAGACTTGAACACAACCATATTGTAGTCAGCCGGAAAGCAGGAAAACGGAAGACAATTCCACAGGCGTGCAGTTCTAAGAAAGAAGCTTTGTTCATGGAATCTACGTTTAGGTTTAGGCACAGATAAAGAGTGGGGGAAATTATTGATAGTGTTTACAGCTAGACGAGTGTTTCTTGTGAAAGTTTGGCGAGGGGGGACCATAGATTGAAGCTCAGTCGAACACTTTCCATGAAAATAACGATACATCAGAGACAAACTCGCAACATCTCTTCTGTGAGATAGAGGTTGCAAGGAGGAGAAAAGGACATCTCCTACGAGGCTACGAAGTCTATTTTGAACTCTATCAAGGCAGGACAAGTCCTTTCTAGCAGCTCCTGCCCAGATGTGGCAACAGTATTCCATCCTTGGACGTACCTGGCTCTTATATAGGTAGAGAATAGCATCAGCAGTGAGATATCTACTGGATCGATAGAAAGATCCCACCATTTTTCCAGCGGCCTTGGCAACAGATTTGATATACGTGTTCCATTTAAGATCAGGAGTAATGGTCAAGCCCAGAAGCTTGTCAAAACTTGAGGCCTCCTGAAGATGAGAGCCATTCATTTCAATTGATGACAAATGTGAATTAGAATGTTGATGATGTAAAGAGAGAAGCTTGGTTTTAGATGCATTAAAAGTAACCAGCCACTCCTTTCCCCATTGTACTACGTGCTCAAGATCAGAGGAGAGAGAATTGGAGAGAACTTGGTCGTTTACTGTCTTAGATGTGGTACCATAAATGGTAGTGTCGTCAGCATAAATGTCTACAAATGATGTAAGGATATGATTTGGAAGATCATTAATGTAGATCAGGAAAAGAGTTGGGCCCAGGATGGATCCCTGAGGGACACCGGCATTAATACTGTGAGCTTCTGATTTTTGCCCCTCAACTGCTACTCTTATGAACCTATCAGAAAGAAATGATTTAATAATTGAGAAGACTTTTCCAGCTATACCATAGCTAGCGATCTTATGAAGTAAACCTTTATGCCATACCCTATCAAAGGCTTTAGATATGTCAAGAGCAATTGCCCTAGAAAGATTGCCACCGTCGAGAGATTTGCTAATCCTATGCGATATAACTGTAAGGACATCTGCTGTAGATCTAGCAGAACGGAAACCATATTGAGTGTCACTAAGAAGGTTATTTTTGTTGAGATGTTTGATTACTTCTGTATTTAACACAGATTCTAGCAACTTACTCATGACGCACAGGAGACCTATTGGCCTGTACTGAGAGGGGATGAGCGATCACCTGAATTCTTAAATACAGGGCATACTGATGAGATTTTCCAGGGAGATGGGAAACTATTCTCCTTAAGACAACGTTTAAACAGTTTTGTAAGTATGGGCGCTAATTCAGGTTGAAGTTTTTTGAGTACTATAATTGGAATACCATCAGGGCCAGTTGCTTTCCTGGAATCAAGGTTTTTGATTAGCTTGGCAACATCACGTACAGATATACGTATATCACATAGCGTGTTTTCTGATACAGGAGGAAATATTGGAGGTTGGCGGTCTTGGTCGCAAAGGGTAGAATTAGCTGCAAAGTTCTTGACAAAGAGTTTGGCCTTGTCTGATGCTGACGAGATTACCTCAGGTCCATTGATAATAGTTGGGATGGAGCACACGCTTCTATTCAGGATTCTGTTTGCTATTTGCCAAAACTGGTGGGAACCAAGCCACTGCTCAGCTACTTTGGACTTAAAAGATTGAGCATACAACACTCTTGCGTTCCTTATTACTTTCTTACAATGGTTGCTGGCAGTCCTGAAAACGGTTTTAGATTCCATACATCTATTACGTTTGAAGCAGTGGAAAAAGTGATTTCTGTGCGCAATGGCAGCAGCACATTCTGGAGAGAACCATGGCTGGCTGTTAGGTTTTTGCTGAAACTTTTTAGAGGGTATAAATTGGTCAATACCTACAATTAACCATTCAGTTAGGTCTAATACTATAGAGGACACATCCTTTTTAAACATGGAATGCAGAGGTAGATCAGATATAAATGTACGGAAGCTATCCCAGTCAGCCTTAGTGTATCGATATACTGTACGATGAAGAGGTACGTCTGGGGACTTATTACATTTCATTTTTATCTTAATTGATACAACAGAGTGGTCGGAAGATCCAAGAGGCGACAGAACAGAAACTGAACATAGTTCAGGGCAAGTTGTGAGAAAAAGGTCTGGTAGGCTCGCATACTGGCCGTCATTATCGGGCACACGGGTAGGTTCCTGAACAATCTGAGTGAGGTCATAGGCAATGGAGAAATCATGACAGAACCTCCCCTCATCATCGGTCTTGTTTGAGTGGGTCAACCATTCGACGTTGTGAACATTGAAGTCTCCACATACGTGAATGTTAGCTGAAGGATAAGTAGAAAGGACTTGGTCAATTTTCTCAGATATGCTTTGAAAGATAGTAACTCCGCTGTTGTGGGGGCGATAGAGAGTAAATATAAATGGAGTAGTGTGAGCTAAAGCAACCCGGAAGCACATATAGGGTAAGTTAGGATCTTCCCTGGAGATGTCCCTCCCACATGGAAAGCTATCTTTAATATAGGCACATATTCCATGCCCATGGCGATCTTGGGGGTCAGATTTAGAAGTTAAGTTAGAGTATCCTGAAATTGCAAACTCATCTAGGGAAATAGCCTGTCCAATGCCAGTTTCACTTAAAAATAAAAGGTCTGGTTTAGTCTCCTGTAATTGGGTTTCAACCTCTGGAAGGTTAGAACGAAGACCCCTGATGTTGGAGAAGGAGACATGGTAGTAGGGGTCTACGTTGGAAGTTGGAGAACCGGGTTTATGTACGTCTAAAAATAATTAATTTGCCTATATATATATATATATATATATATATATATATATATATATATATATATATATATATATATATATATGTCTCTGTCTCTGTCTCTGTCTGTCTCTCTCTCTCTCTCTCTCTTATTGTTCTGTTTATATTTCCTCGTTATTGTGTTTTGCTTTTTAACACCTGGGGATGGGAAACGAGGAACGTGACGAGTATCACAACCCCGGTTGACTTCCTATTCTAATTCCTTCTTTCCTCGAACTGCTAGTACTTCCAGTTGCCTCCCTGTTCTCCTCTTCCCAGACTGAACCAATATGCAAAAATTTAAATGTAATGTGAACAAACATCTTGCTGCATAACTCCTTACAGGATACAAACTATAAATCTAGCATCTATCCCGGTAGTCTCTTACGTATCAATTGCAATGTGCCTTGATGGGGAAGAATTAATGTATAACGTTTGTTAAAACAAGATAGACACATGTCCGAAGTAAACTCGCAGAAGACCAGAAGGGGCATTCATACCTAAACTGGTTAATGTAACAGAGGAAAGGTTTTAGGTTCATGTTGACAAAAGCGCAAGTGAAGAACCATTTTCGATCACAAAAATAAGATAAGCTTTTTCTAATTAATGATTTCCAATGGTAGCGATTAATACAATCGTTGGCGACAGCTGCAGTCGATTGGTATTAAGTTATTCATTAAATAAAACGAAAAAAAAGAGGAAAAGTCGTGTTTGTATGTTTGTTCATTTTTTTTGACAGAAGTCCGAATAACGGCAACACGTGGGAATTTTTTTTTTCTCGTTTTTTAGTTTTTCAATGAAATAATTATCCATTGTTGTTTTTTTTATTTCGATTATCGACCGATATAACATTGCGATCTAGATCTTTCTGCAAACTTATCTATCGATCAATCTTATCTATTGATCTCTCGGTATGAAATAAATTAAATTGTACAATGCTTTACTGAGCATTAGGACTGCTATTTTTATCTTCGTCGTATCATTCACCAAGTCTCGGTTGCTATAGATTTTTGTACTACACAAACTGAAATATAGGATGGAACGGTAAAAGTGTCGCCCTAAAGAACGCAACACTACAGCTTTATTTATAAAATTTTTATTTAAAAAAATCAATTAAACTTGAATATGTAGTAGAACTGACACTTATTCAATGTAGCCGCATTCAACCTCAATCACTGCCTCCATACAGGTCCGGAACTGGGAGCATACTTTTTCCACAAGTACTGGCGGGAGCTCGATGAACATTTGGCGGATAGCGGCGATCAGGCTGGTTTTGGTGTTGTGGGAGGTCATGTTGGTGATTTTCCTGACATATTACCAAACGAAGAGTTCCAGCGGTTCAGGTCGTGGGAGGAGGGGGGGAAGTGAGAGAAGGGTACACAGTTGTAACATTCCTTCTGAAGTCAAAGCTGGGTCTCTTTAGACTTGTAGCCCGGCGCCGAGTACTGTTGCCATGTCTAGGGTCTGCCCGTGGCCACCTGATTGTACCAGGGGATCACCACACTCTTCAGCACATCCAGGTACACTTTGGTGTTGACTTTCAAGCCAACCTCGAAGAAGTGCGATGGCACGAAGTGACCTTTACTTGAAACCACACTATAATCAGACTATAATCGTGGCTGGAAACTTCGTTGAGCTGTGCCCTCAAGTGTTGAACCGTCGGGATTTGCGTTTTGAGAGTGCTGGCAACGGTCCTGTTGTCATAACGTAGATCGGTAGAGAGCATTAGTTGTACAGCGGCGCATCTCTGATCTCCCTTGTTTAACAATATGTCACTTTCAGACACGATATAAGGCTCATATCGCTCTTGGGATTTGTACACAACTGGCAAACTAGTAGCTGATCTGCAACAAAAAAAAAAAAGAAAAAGAAAACCAATTTAAATCAGACGGAAATGGAATCATGTCGTCTTTTCTATTACGACAATTTTTATCGTTCCACCCTGAAATAATCAAAGACGTCATAAGCAGATTGAAATCGGTAATTATTTTATGAGATAAAACTACAAAATTTCCATGGATATAACATTATTATTATGCCAACAAAAAATAATAATCTATTTAAAAGGCACTTTGTCTGGATTTGTGGGCGTGAGTTCGTTCCCTACGGACTCCGAAATTGGATTTTTTTTTATAATTTCACACAAATGTACATTCTGCGTCCGAGGGTGTACATAGAAGAGTTTTGTATCGGAATGCCTCCGATAAGTATCGAAAATTCGATAATCGAAACAATCCGATTTAAGAAGAAACTGTCGTATTCTGATCCAAGGTAAAACTTTTATACAGCCTAAAATCACAAATGCATTTGAGAATTTTTATCACAGCTAAAGAAGAAGGGGCCAGCATATAAAATCGCCGCTTAATTATTTTTCAAAACAGAGACGCGTTCCAGATGAATGTTTCTGTTTAGAGCACGTTTAAACCATGATACTTGACTTTTGCATTTTATCACTTCTTTCATTGATGATTGCGTAAGCATGGAATACTAGTGCCTGTAATTATAACAATAATTATTTAAAATATATAGTTATAAGCTTATTTTTTTTACATAGAAATCACCACTTATCAAGGTCCATAGACCTCTCGAGGATAAGGGTTAAGAGTGTACAGTAGGAAATTGGACAATATAGTAATCGTTAGTAATGGAAATTTGGTAAATTTGTTAACTTAAATGGAACGGCTCATCAAGAACTTGTTGACTTAAAGACAATCAGATTGTAGTCAGCTGGAAAACAGGAAAACGAAAGACAATTCCACAGTTGTGCAGTTCTAAGAAAGAAGCTTTGTTCATGGAATCTACGTTTAGGTTTAGGCACAGATAAAGAGTGGAGGGGAATTATTGATAGGGTTTTCAACTAGACGAGTGTTTCTTGTGAAAGTTTTGCGAGTAGGGACCAAAGATTGAACCTCAGTCGAGCACTTGCCATAAAAATACCGATAAAGCAAGGACAAACTCGCAACATTTCTTTTGTGAGATAGAGGTTGCAGGAAAGAGAAAAGGACATCCCCTACGAGGCTACGAAGTCTATTTTGAACTCTATCAAGGCAGGACATGTCCTTTCTAGCAGCTCCTGCCCAGATGTGGCAACAGTACTCCATCCTTGAACGTACCTGGCTCTTATATAGATAGAGAATTGCATCAGCAGTGAGATATCTACTGGATCGATAGAAAGATCCCACCATTTTTTCCAGCGGCCTTGGCAACAGATTTGATGTACGTGTTCTATTTCAGATCAGGAGTAAAGGTCAAGCCCATAAGCTTGTCAAAACATGAGGCCTCCCCAAGACGAGATCCATTCATTTCAATTGATGCCAGATGGGCATCAAAACGTTGATGATGTAAAGATAGAAGCTTGGTTTTAGATGCATCAAAAGTAACCAGCCACTCCTTTCCCCATTGTACCACGTGCTCAAGACCATTTATTTGAATGAAATTAATGTTGCGTTCTACTTGTGAATTGAGAATAGATCTTTGTGTGCGCGCACGTGCGCGTGTGTGTGCGTATGAGTTCGTTTCCTATGGATTCGAAAACGGTTGGGCCGACATTTATGAAATTTCGCACCAACGTACTTTATGTGCCTGACAGTGTTCTAATCATAATCGAAAAAATCCAATGGAAAAAGAAACATGCCGTTTTGACCAAAGTTAACGCCTTTTAAAGCCTAATATCACCAGTGCATTTGAGAAGTTTTTTTTCCACACAAGCCGAAAGGCCTCACAAATAAAATCAACAGTAGGTTCTTTGATATGACAGCAGCGCATTCGAAATGAATGTTTCTGTTTAAAGCACAATTGCAACATTACACTTATCACTTTCAATTCAAACTTTAATTTAAGACATTATCACCACACAAGCAGAAAAGCCAGGCATATAAAATCAACAGTAGACTCGTTGATATGACAGGCGCATTCGAGGTGAATGTTCATGCTTACAGTACAATTGGTGCATGATACTTGACTTTTGTATTTTAAACTTTAATTCAAGCTATTAAAATCAACAGTAGATTCTCTACAGTGCAACGTAGACTACATTGTATTCTGGACTATCACTTCGGGGAGCCCTGTGAAATTTCCTCCCGATGGTTCTATAACTAGAGCAGACAATCAATCAATTTGAATAAAAAATGGGTGAGTTCAATGATTTCCATGACGAGAAAAATATCGGAGTTTGAAACATCCGTTCATCATTCAATCCCGGACAACGTCGTCGGATCTCGCTGCAAGTAGTTATATATATATATATATCGTGCGCCCATGATGATTATCTTAAAAATCCTTAAGGTTTGGGATTGAATATCTGTCGAGGACAGTGACAGAATTAAGTCGGCGATAGTCTCCAACGGAGCAAAAATCTGTTTTATTCTTCCTTACAAAATGAAGAGGAGATGCCCACGGACCTTTTGAAGGATGAGTTAACCCGAGTTGGAGCATGTAGTTAAATTTGGCCTTAGCCTTCTTGAGACGATCAAGTGCGAGCCTTCTCAGCTGAGAGAAAACAGGAGGCCCAGATATGGTGAACGGTCGAATGAACCACTTTAGTGGAACTAAACATAGGATCTCCTAATTCTGAATAGGAAGACAGAAAACTACGAAACCGGTCCTCAGTAGAGGTGGTCAAACTTTTAAGACCGTATAAGGTGTTAGTTAAGGGGTGTGCAGGAAGACACAGGGATGTTTAATTATCAACAAGTTTCCGCTTCCTAACATCAACCAGCATGTCAATTAGCACCAACAATTAGATAGGGTAGATCCGCCATTATAAACATCCAGCTGAGTTCTCAGCGAAGTTTGAGGTCGAGGGTCGACGAAACATGCCCATAGGGCTCTATCGGCAACGAATTAACGACAAATAGAGAAATGTTCAGTTTCTCTGGTTTATTAGAAACCAGACGGAACGGCGAAATGGAGCCCGAGTTTCCTGTGGCCACCATGAACGAGCTGTTCGATACATGATCTTTTACAAAAATTGCACAATTTTGTGAACACCTGCCGGAGGAACATAACGGGCTCATGTCTTCCGTGATTCGTTTCTCGGGTTTAAAAAGCAGGGTGGTCGATACTGGCGAGCCCTATCACCATAAATGAGATGGTACCAGCAAGGTCTAGTACTATCCGTAATATGCAACCGAGAATTCTTACGAGGAACTTGTCTGTCTCGCCACAACACGTCCAACTTGTTTTTTACCGAGTCAAGCTTTGTTAATAATTCGTCATTAAACGAACTTAGTTGCTGCATAGACCCGACAGCTGCTACAGTTTGAATTGACCATGGTTGCTGGCTGAGTTTGGCTGAGAACTCTAGAATCTTTTCTGCCATTCCATGGTAGCCAGTTGTTCAGCAGTGGTCTCCTACATGCTCGGGGCCAGTCCAGCCTGGACTTCAGTAGGCAAACGTAAAAAAATATTTTTTTTTATGATTGAGGCGCCTTCTACCGAAGAGTTCGACAGTTCCTTCAACCGTTTTAGAAAATCTGTAGGGAACCTGTTACCTAGGTGTACGCCATTTCCTCTGATGCAGTGTTGCACTTCAATACCACTGCTTTTAATTTCTCATAGGTAATGCCTGGAGGCGTGTTTGAAATAAGGTCCCGGGCTGATTTTGTTAGAGGCGCACGCATGCTATAGTACAGCACAAGAGTAACTGCCTTCGGGGTGGGGGGTATTGTGTATTTCGAGTAATGCGTGTTACTGCGCGAAGCACAATTTTGCATCGCCCGCATATGGAGGCAATGATACAAAACTCACTGTCACTGTTCAGACACGATGAAAATTTATACAACAAACAAATCTATACTTTAATTAAATAGAAACAACATAAGAATTTTTATGGACTAATCAATAAATAATTCCTTCAGGAACGAGGCAATTTTAATTTTTGTTTCTCTCCAAAGCTGGGTTATTCTTACATTAAAAACTAATCTTATGTTTTACTCTGTTATGAAGGAGATGCAAGTAAATAAAGAGTATTCATATTTTGAATTAAATAAAGGAATAACTTCGGAATGCCATAAAGATTCCCAAGTTGGAGTAGAAAGTAGCCAAGTTCTTTACGATGCGTCTGAATAATGGTAGCAATTATATTGGCTAAAAGTTCTATTTGGGGAGGGGGTGAAATCGGCCTAGACAAGGCATGAATCCACTTAATGTAAGGAGCTAACAAAAACGAAAGATGATTTTCGCAAAGACAGTAGATGTCTATTGACTTTAGTCTTGAAAGTACCAATGCCATAGGAAGGAGAAAATGATTAGTCTTCGAATGAAGTTGTATTGCAATGAATACCTATACCTAAATTGCAATGAATACCTAATTGATGAAGACCAATAGACCAACGAGTCAAACAAGCTGGGACAAAGGGAGCAGGGAATAGATCAGACAATTTTGAACAAAGCATGCTATAATAGTATTTGTAAAAAAGACTGAGACTAGCATCATCACATCTATGAGTGAGGAGGTGCAAAGAAGAAGAAAAGGTAGAGATTTTATATAGTTGTGGAACAGAAGAGAATTAACTGTTTATCTATCCATTTTTATACCTATTTATCTATCTATCTATCTATCTATCTATCTAATTGGAAGTAAACAAGAGATGAGATGTGAAGCTATGTTTTGATAAAAGTTGTCAGAACATGTTGAGGTATAAACTGGACAAGTTGCACCGGAAGAGATTTGACCCGCATCGGAAGTATGTGTCTTTCTGTCGCGTGTTGTGGTTAACTGAGACAACAGATAAGTTGGAAAGAGGACGTCAAACCAAGCGCGGAGGGAGCTGACGTGTCTCAGAATGGGGACTAGAATGAACCAACAAGTAAAGATCGTCGATCACTACTCTGCTAGACGTAATGCCTGGGAATGAAATAAACTATACAAAAATTGGTTTCTCTGTTGAAACGTCTTCATCAAATACAGAATTCTTCTCCCCAAGACTGGCTGAATATCTTCCAGAGTCTAACAGCAGAAAACCAGGTATGTCGTCAAATAAATGTGTTTATGTAATTATGTCTTACACACACGCACGCAACACACTAATCACGGAACGTAAATAGACTGTAAGAATAACAAATTGTTCAGACACTAAAGAACCCCAGCACAGACAATTAGTAACACGACATACAACCAGACGACGTATATTTGTACGCCATTCCATAACATTACAGAAATAAACAAAGAGAACTCTTAAATGTGTCAGCTCATCAGCCCAAATATGACTACAATAGTCTGGTTTGATAGTAGACTTTTAGAGATAGTGAATAATTTCAGGTGCGCGAATGTATTTCGAGCGATAAAGATAACCGGCTTTATGCGAAGTAGAAAGAATAACGGATCTAATATATTAAGTTCAAGAATGATTTAAAGAGAAACAATTACCAAAAAATTTCAGAGTTTATTTTCCCTCAAATGGCAGAGTCAGTCATGAGAATCTCAGAAAGAAAAAAAGGACATGTTTACGGTTGAAAGCTCGAATAGCCTAAAGAATACAAAAATAAATAAATAAACGAATCGCCGATTTCAAGTTCAAGGTTTTGCCTTAATTAACTAGGAAAACAGCGCATCCTGCTAAAGGGGGAAAACCCCCACCTTCTTAGATGTTCGATGCAAGCATCGCCGCTGTTTTCGCTTTCCATTCTTGAGTAAGTTCCCCTTCATCCTCCCTTATAGAACCGCTTACGTTGTACTTCTCTTGTCAACCCTTCTCCACCCCCCACGCCCACCTCCGGCATTAGTCTGAGTCATGCAGCCTTAGAATAATCAGCAGACACGTTGGTCTCAAGTTACAAACAAACTCATTCGCGCTGACGTTATTAACATGTGAAGTAAGTATTTGTATCTACGTGTATATATATATATATATATATATATATATATATATATATATATATATATATATATATATATATATATATATATATATATATATATATATATATATATTTCGTTTTTCTTCTTTTTTCTTTTCTTTTTTTTTTGTGGCTTGTTTTTCAGGACCGGCTGTTGTGGCGGGCAAATGTGACTTCAAGTAACGCCGGCAAACATGGAACGCAGCGCGACCTTTCTCAATGGACGACAACAAACGCCCAGAGAACAGGTGATCAAATCATTACGAATTTTCAAAAGAGGACCGAATAACTAATCAAATTCGAGTGCACACAATATGAAAAAAAAAGGAAAGAAAAGAAAAACAACCCACAAAAAACAATTATGCATAAATCTATATGCGTATAGAAGTACATCGGATGTACGTAAGTACATACGTATAAATGTAGGTACGAATATGTTCATACATATATCTACGTATTCAAATGCATATTTCTACCTGTTCCTCATTGTTATATATCTATCTATAAAACTAAAGTGCGAAAAAAAAAACAAGAAAACAAAACAGAAATTCTTAACTTTTGCGATGAGTATTGGTTATTCGTATAATTTGGATTATCATTACTGAAACGTTGTGAAAATCACAATCAAGGCGAGAACAATACTCCGATTAATCCAAATAATACGAAAAACAAAACATTTATGCATAACTATATATGCATAAATAAGTACATTGAATCTATGTACGTATGTATTTATGCAAATACGAATATGTTTATGACAGACTACAGATACACACGAAGGGGTGCCTGCACGTAAAATCTTTGTGGCAGGATATGCGCAATCTTCAACCACACCTTTCCTGTGTCGATTTGTTAAATACCAGTGGCAAGTGAAATGTATGTACAGGACGACTGGAAACAAATGCCGAGATAAGCGGAGAGCACATACATCGCCTAGAATTCCAAAATGGTCACCCATCTGGTACTAACTATTCAGGGTGACCCCCTCCCCCAAAAAAACAAAAGCTAAATGGGGGCCATCTAGAACATATGCTGTAGAACGGAGTAAAAAAGGCCAAAGACCCTAGTGTTTTGATGTGATGTTTTGAATATAATAAACTGGTTATGACCAAAGTTTCATTTCATTCGAACAAAACACTAAGAAAAGGGGCCTAATTAGAGTTCGGGCCCGGTTTTTTTTTTTTTTTTTTTTTTGGTCAGCCTGTATATATTACTCATTCTGACAAAATGGAAAACTGATCATTCCTGCGAACATATAAAAACACTTTAATCGCAGCAAATTCTTACAACAACAGATTTTTTCTGGAAAAATGCATTGAAGAAAACGTGTGTACCTACATGTATATCAAGATTCATTAAAGTATCAGACCACATTTTCCCGAAGCATACTGAAAAATACCTCCTATCATGTCGAATTCTTCTAAACCGCCAAAGCTCTAATCTCTCTCATCTCTCTCTCATCTCTTTCGAATAAATTCTTTCTAGAGTAGGAAGGCACCTAACGTTCCTTTCCTTCTTCATTCACATATTGTCTGTATCCTGTTTCCTCTGCATTTTTCCAACCAAATCCTGATGATGTCGCTTGAAATAGGGACGAAACGTTGATTATCATTTATAAATTTTAGATTTTCCTTCTACTCGCATACCTGTCTATCTCTATCCATCTCTCTCTCTCTCTCTCTCTCTCTCTCTCTCTATATATATATATATATATATATATATATATATATATATATATATATATATATATATACGTCCGTTGAAATAAGTATTCATATCTGCTCATTATTATATATGTATCTACGTACAGTACTGAAGTACAAAAACAAAACAACTATGCGTACACAAGAAAATTAGCTGTATGTATGTACGTATGCAGATATGCATATATATATATATATATATATAGAGAGAGAGAGAGAGAGAGACAAATTTTTAGTACGTGTTTTCAGAAACTCTCAAATATATTTTGCTCAATTTCTGGCATTTTTGCATCTAGTCTTGCTCTATATTTTCTTACGATAGTCATACATACAAGTCAGAGGAATTTTTACCCACACACTTAGATCAACTACTACTACTGCTGCAACTAGCGTATACTATCAATTCATTTTATAGTACATTTACTTCGTAGCCTTATTATTATTATTAGTAGTAGTATTATTATTATTACTATTGTTATTATTATTTAATATTTCAATCTTTCTACGGTAAGTTAGATACATTGTCACACTTTCTACATTATTTTTCTTTCAGGACAGTTTTCTTTTTCTTGCTAATAGAAATAATTTCCTTTATATTCTCGCCTACCGGAGTACCAGATTAACAGATTACACTCTAAACCACTTTTTCTGTCTTAAATAGTGAAAAGCATTGTTTTCCCCATATATTTTAGTTAATATAATACACTGTATTCCATCGATATTTTGTAATTATTCTTCATTAGAATATTCGTGAATTAATGCCTAATAAATATTGTTGCAAATTCACAAAAATCAAAGGTATTAAAAATTTCAAAAAGAAGCTTCCATCACACTATTTCTTGCTTTGTAAAGTAAAACTATATAACTGGTCCAAGTACAATCATCCCAACGTCTGTAAACTTTGTTCCAGAGTGAATCCTTGCATTGGAATATACAAACATATACATATCTAACTTTGTATAAAAAAATATATAGTAATCATCAGACTATGTTTTTAAGAATCATCTGTCAGGCCATCACATACAAATTCAATTAGCAGTCTAAGTATATAATCCATACGCTAAAAATACATCTTATTGAGAATAGAAGAAATTCTGATAGTACAAAGACTTGTTTTCTCATTAATATAAAGTAATAATCTAACAGTAACACACACACACATATATATATATATATATAGGGTGGCATGATAAAATCATCGCCCTAAAGAAAACGACATTACAGCTTTATTTTAAAACTTTTATCGAAGAAATCAATGTAACCGCCTTCAGACTCATTCACAGCTTTAGTGTTGTGGGAGGTCATCTTGATGATGTTCTCGACGTATGACTAAACGAAGTAGTTCCGCGGGTTCAGGTTGGGAGGTGGGTAAGTGAGAAAAGTGTTAAATGTAGTACTCCTTCTAAAGCCAAGTCTAAGTTTCTTTGGACTTGTAGGCCGGCGCTGAGTCCTGCTGCCACACCCAGGGTGTGCCAGTGGCCACCTGATTTCAGTCGGGGATCGCCACACTTTTCAGCACAATAGGTACACTTTAGTGTTGATTTTCAAGCTAACTTCGAAGATATGGCATGATGTGGCCTGCACTTTAAACCGCACCAAAGACCATAACCGTGGTCGGAAACTTTGTCGACCTGTATCCTCAAGCATTTAATCGTCCAGATTTGCAGTTTAGGGTGCTGGCAATTGCCTTGTTGTTATAACTTGGATTGTCCGAATTTAACTTAGTAACAGCCAAATTAGACATATTTAAATACTAGAACCTGTAAAAACCAATTCCATATAACCATTTACAAATAAGACAAGGGGAGAGAAGAGGAAGCAAAAAGCACTTGAAATAATTGTAAACTTTTATTTTAAACAGGAAAAAATAAATTGAAAGGAGAGGGAGATAAAAATAATAATAAAGTCTGAAATACACATTTTAACCGCATAAAAGACTATTTTGACTACCAAAAATGTCTCCTTTGGCGAACCTTAAAGGTTCTAGTAGCAGTTCAGAATAGAGAAAGAATAGAATTAAAAGATAAGAAAAGATTAAGAAAGAGGCAAAACTTACTTTGTAAGAATATTTTTTTAGAAGCAAGGATAATTTATACGGATTTTTATTTTAGAGAGAAGAATTGTCATTCCTGCTTGAGATAGCCTAAAAATAAAAAAATGTCTCGTTTGATTTTCTTCTTTTTTTATCAAATCAATCTGCAACTTTTTCAACTTTCTTTTACGCATATTTGTCGGCTTTTACTTGGGGAAAAACATTACTTGAACTGATGTAGCTTCGACAGCTTAGTCGAACGAAAACTTTTTTTCTTACTTAAGAAGGCTCTTTCTTCTTGCTGCACCATTGAGGATTATACACTTTCCTTTTCAGTTCGAATATTTCCTGAGAATCAAGCAAATTATTGTTGTTTGAAACGTCACGTTTTTCACTCGTCTGAGGTTTAATATTTGCACTTATTTCTTTTCCTCTAGACAAGACTTTTTACTTGATTTTTTAAAACTTTCTGTCTGAACTCAGCCAGCATTTTTCTCTTCATTTTGATAACCTAGACGAAATTGTAACTGACGAAATGGGGACCTTCATCTACAGCCTCCCGCTGTCTCGCCACGATGGGTTACTACATCCAGGTCCGACATATTCAAACAACGACTTTTCACTCCTAAAGGCCAAGGCAGCTACTGCTTTTTTTTCACTTCAATTTTCGCTTAAATCGGTGAGCAAAAAAATCACTCGACCAATCGTCAACAAAGAAACAGTCACGTGCTATCGGTAGCTGTCTACAACTACTTGCATAGAGGGGTGGATTAAAGAAAGAAGAAAAGAAAGAGAGAACCAAGGGTAGATGGAAGAATTAAATTCTGACAGGATCATTAGAGAACATGAGTTGTACAGCGGTGCATATCCGATCTCGCTCATTGAACATTGTGGCACTTTTAGACGTGATATAAGGCTCCTATCACTCTAGGCCACAAAAAAATAAAGAAAACCGGTTTTCATCAAACGGAAAATGGAAGCATGTCCTTTTCTAGGGCCATAATGTTCTTGTTTGACCCTATATATATATATATATATATATATATATATATATATATATATATATATATATATATATATATATACACTTGTGCCCGATATTATTCATACCCCTCGGATCTTTGAGATTTCTATAAGAATATTGCTCAAACCAGAAGGTAGACAATATTAAAGGGATTTCAAACAATAAATCAAGCATAAGCATTTAATTTAAACTCAACAAATAAATAAATTATGCAAGTTTGAAACATTATACAAAGAAAAACAATAATGGCACTAGTTCAAAATTATTCATACCTCTCTTACTAATAATCAATAGCATGCCCTTTATTCTTAATAACTGCCTGTAACCGTTTTGGATATTTATCAACAAGGTTTTTACAAGCATCAACACTGATTTTTGACCATTCTTCAATGCAGTAGTTCTCCAAATCCCTCAAATTTCTAGGTTTCCGCTTTTTAACCTCAGTTTTCAATATGTGTCAGAGGTTTTCGATAGGGTTTAGGTCGGGACTCTGGCTAGGCCATTCCAAAACATTAATTTGATTATCCTCAAACCATTTCTTGACTATTTTGGCAGTATGTTTTGGATCATTATCATGTTGAAGGACCCGATTTGGTCCTAAATGGAGCTTCTCCGCATCCTGTCTAATGTTTTTCTGGAGTATCTCCAAATATTGCTCCTTCTTCATGGTTCCATCTAATTTGACCAAA